>NC_136513.1:39530272-39587772 GCF_053919585.1 Euprymna scolopes
TATATATATATATATAAGAGAGAGCGAAAGAATAAGGTAAGATGATAAAGAGTACATTTACATTGAAACTTTATTACATTATCGAGAGATAAGTGGACAATCTCTTGAGGCCTTGGTATTTCGAAGCTAAATGCTTCTCTTTAGAAGAGGGGAAAAACTGACATTAAATGTAAATACAAAACAACACCGACTTTGTAAGCATTATAATTAGTAAATGAGATTTTTTTTAGGTGATAATTGGAAAAAAAACATAGGGACAAAGGAGAGAAGATACAGAAAAAGAAATAATAAAGCTTTAAATAGCACATAAAACAATATATAAGAAAATAGTGTAATTGTTTTAATTTATAAAAATATTTAAAAATTCCAAAATATTTTTTTTATATTCAATTTTAAAAAGTGAAAAATATTTTTCTTTAATTTAATAAAATTCTGATGAAAGAAAATAGAGATAAAGCAGGGCAAACTTAGTGCAGAAGTAGTAAGCAAAGAGAGAAGGAGAAAATAAATTTAAAATGTAAATCAACTCAAGTTCTTGCAGTTTTGACCCGGATCCTCGGGATTTTCCGTCAGTAATCGCTCGGGCTCGACCGGTAATCACCGGATTAAGCCAAGCTAAGTTACAGACACAGACGAATTTCAAAACAAACAATAAAATACAATAAATAAATAACAAATATTTACCGTATATTTACGAATATATTTTTTTTTTCAAGAAAAGTTGCATCAGCTATATGGAAAACTAAATAAGATATCGATATTTAGATAATATTGTGCATATGTATCTATATTATTTTAGATGCTCTTGCAGTAGTTGACGCACGTCGGTTTCTACGGTTCACTTTTTTCTCGAAAACGACTTTTGCATAGACTTACGGTGCAAAGAGTTTAGGATTATCATTCGATGCAAAGTTTAGGATGAGTAGCAATTAACCAATACCACATGTACTCTAGAAGCTTTCTCAGAAACTATTAGTCTGATCTGGCTAAAATTTTGTATGGACCATTATCATGATAAGGTGTAGCGAACTACGTAATATGGTGCCCGTTTTGTTGCACAATTAGGGTCTTATGGGGTTTTGTAATTAATGTAAAAATGAGCATAAATTTAACCATTTTCAACGATCATAAAGCACTCATTCTAAGTAAGCAGGATATAACATGTGCCCGTTTTTACTAAAATGTTTGTGTATATGTGTGTATGTCTAACTGTGTGTCGCCTTTCTCGATAAAATTAAATGGGTCGGAAAACTACTTGATTACCAAGAAAGTTAAAAGTTTATTTCTACAACTCTCGCTTCTATCACTGACTTTATCTCCCTCTTTTGTTAACCGCCAAAAGCTAAACAAAACTATTATTACAAGCAATATAAACAATGAGAATATCTCCCCAAATAGCAATATTATTTAAATAATAGGCTGAGAGGAAGAGCATAACAAAAGAGAGAGATGGATATATAGCGAGCAAGTAAAAAAACAATTTAATTTCGTCTGAATTTTATTTTTTATTACACTAAATTAATTACTACTTCCGCGATAAAAATGGAAAAGAACGTATCATATATTGATATATCGGCAGATACGGAGTCTCAAAGAGTAATAAATATTAGCAGGAAATTCCACGGAATGGGAAATAAATTGAATCAACAAATATGTTTTGATAAAGCTAATATGTTTAGTCGTGTGCAAACCACTCCGTCGGTTTTCTGTATTAATTTAATGTAAAATGATCACCCACTTTACAACCAGTCAGTCTCAAAGCAATTCACGTCATTCTCCAGATCATTCAAGTTGTTTTTGAAGAATTCCAGTTATTTTTTAAGCATTCAAGTCATTCTTAAGCTCATTCAATTCATCCTTAAGTTCATTAAAGTCATTTACTTTTTATTTATTTAAGTCATTTTAGCCCATTTTTCGGTCATTTTAGTTTATCTTTAAGAATTTCATGTCAATCCTATATTCACGCATTCATTCATTACACGAGAGCATGCGACTAATGGCTATCGGCTTGTTTTCTGTATAGCGCCAATTCTTTTTGGATAGAAAAACTAATAACACGCGGCAAATTGAGTTCATTAACATTTCTATAAAAAATGTCCATTGTATATCAATGAAAACGTGTCCCCGGAAAACACGACCCCGGAAAACTCGTTCCCTTTTACTAAGTAGGAAAACATTTTATGACCGTTTTTGAAGAAGATAATTTCTTTAAAAGAGAATACACATCCCATAATATTAAAAAAATATATTTTATTTGCTTACTGTTGTTTCAAAAAAATTCAATTAATTTTTCTTAGTTTTCGTTTTCTACCTAACTTTGAAAGTGTTTGGTGTTTCAACTTATTTTAAAGGGTGTATTTAGTTTAAAAAAGTAATGTCGAGTGTTACTATGAACAAAAAATGTCCGACATGGAAGGATCACGTCTTAGTAGTCTCGATAATTACTTAAAAATAGAAAATTAAAGAAAATACTGAGATAGATATAGTTTTAAAACGAGTCTTCCCCCCCCCAAAAAAAAAATTTTTTTTTTATAGTTTTAGGTAATTCACATCCCATAATATTTAAAAATATTTTTACTTGTTTACTGCTTTAAAAAAAATTATCTGATTTTTCTAAGTTTTCGTTTTCTACCTAGCTTTGTAAGTTTTCGGTGTTTAAACTTATTTTAAAGAGTTTATTTAGTTAAAAAAATGACAAGTAATGTCGCATTCGACATTACTTAGTAAATAATATTGAACAAAAACTGTCCGATAATTCAAGAAAATACTGAGGTAGATATAGTTTTAAAACGAGCCCTTCCCCTCCAAAAGAAAATAATTTTTTATATTTTCAAGCTACCAGAAGTGGATACGGTTGATTATGAAACGAAACTGAACGGAAAACACGAAAAACGAAACCATATATTTATGAAAAAAATACTTTAGTTTTTAACATATCTTGTGTTATTACGAAACAAGCAAATCGAAAGAAAACGCTTTGTGTATTATCAAATAATAAAACAAATATTTTATTTAGAAAAAATGGTGCTTCACGGGAAACGTGAACCCTGCATAAACGGTGTTTTTATTTAATGATTGCTCCTCCAAAGCGCATGCGCAAAAGGTTATCTTTGGTTTATTTAATCACGAAAACTTTTTGAAGATATTATTTGAGGCCAAAAACGGGGGGGGGGGCAAAAGCATTATTTGAATATATATAGAAAAATAATTTAACAAAAAATAATATTAGTGGAGAAAATAATAAAAAAAATAAAATAAAATGAAATAAAACTAAAATAAAAACAAGCACTAAATAAAAGTATGAATCAAATTCACACAAAAAAAAATCACAAAAATAAAATAAATACACGCGCGATTAAATATAAAGTCTGAGATATATACGAAGAAAGTGAAAGAAAACGCTTTGAGGGAGCAGTCATTAAATAAAAACACCATTTATGCACGGTCCACGTTCCCCGTGAATTACCTAAAAATTAATTTAGTGTTAACACATGCTTGTTCATGAAACAGTACTTCTGCAGTATGCGCACCGCGGCCATCTTTTCTTGGCGTGTTTCACTAAACTGTCGCCATGTGGCGCGTCTCTGTCAAAAACATTTAAATTATTTTTTTGTTTTTGTTGACCCTTCAAAGTTGCTTTAATTCAAAAAGATGTTTCATTTAATTATTTATTTGTTCGAAAAAAACACCTATTTTACTTTATAAAAATCTAATGTTATTTTTATTACAAAATTGTTTTTTATTAAATTATATTTCTTTATGCAAACTCTTAAATAAATGCTTTTACAATTATATATTGATACATTTTTATACAATAATTTTTTGTTTTCAAATATTTTTCTGTTCGGAAAAAATCTTATTTGTTACTTATTAGCTGCGTTATTTGACCAAGAAGAAATTAGAGTTATCGCCCCCTAACAATAGCCGCCGTCTGCATACTGCACAATTGCTCCCGAAATGACTTTTAAACGATACCCTCCCCTCCCCATGTTAAGAATGGCTTTCGAAATAATAACGTTATTATTTCAGCGCAGTACCAAAATTATATAAGACCGTGTTTTCTTTTTGTTGTTTTGTAATAACACAACAATTATTTAAACTGAATTAATTCTTCTAAATAAAATAATTGTTTTCTTTGATAATATGTGTTTTCTTTCTTTTATTTTTGTATTGTAATAACACAAAACGTGTTAAACTAGAGTCTTTTTTTTAAATAAATATTTGGTTTCGTTTTTCGTGTATTGACTCCGTGATCGAGTTTATTTTTTTAAAGCAAAAGTTAAAAATATTTTTTTTTAAATATTATGGAGGTACATAGTCTCTTTTAAAAACAATATCTCCTTCAAAAATGGTCATAAAATGTGTGTTTCAATCGAATATTTGTTCAATAAGGGACCAGTTTTCCTTCATGGCAAAAAGGGGGGAGGTCCGGGTACGAGTTTTCCGGGTACGAGTTTTCCTAGTACGAGTTTTCCAGGTACGGGTTTTCCGGGAACGAGTTTTCCGAGCACCATTATAAATATAGGACTGACTCAAATGAGATAAATAAATTAATGCTAATAAATACAAACAAAAAGTAATACTGTGCTACATAGTTCAATACCAATAATAAAATTACGCTGTAAGAGAAAATCTTTAATTTACTTCTTCATTCCAATAATGCTAGGCAGACAATCTTTTTTGCCCTGTTTTTCTCCAATGTTCCCTTTTGTTCGTATTCAGAAAGAAGCTGCATTAAAGTGAGGTTTCTCTCATATTCATGTCCAAGGTGCCAAGTTCGTCTTTTAAAGCCAAATCTCGGGAAATTGGTTTTTTTTTTCTTTTTTTTTTTTATTAAAGCGGTTTAGCCTCCAAAAGTTGTATTTGACCTTTTCTCAAAGCGTAACGATTAACTAAAAAAAGACACAATCGGAATTGTTCATACTGAAGCATTTTCTCCTCGGTATTGACAACATTGTCTGAACGTATTTTATGGTGATTATTTAATTAAAAAAAAAACCGCTTTCGATTATTTTATGCGATATGACAAGAACTGAAATGCTTGAATAATTTTCAAGAATGTTTTGTATTTTTATATGCATTTTTAAATACGTCTTTTTTATTTCCAACAGCTCTTCTTCATAAACAGACCTAGAAAAAAAAACAGTCTCTAAACCAGAGGTCACATATTGCTGAATTTTCAGAGCTACACGGACCCAATTTTATTTTTAAATGTCTCAGACATATTTTATAATGTTTTGTTAATTAACTTAGCTTTTTATTAAAACTACTTCTCGAAAATCTCATTCTTTTAAAATCATTCCTTGAACAAAAAAGAAAAACCGCCACACTATTTTCACACATTTCAATTTTGAAACAGTTGTTCTTTAAATTCTGACAATTTCTATATTTTCTCTGCGGGCCCAATTAAAGACTTCTGGGCGTGCTCTGGCCTGCGGGTCGTAGTTTAGAGACCCCAACACCAAACCAATACACACAGCAGTGTCTGCTAAGCTTCGGCCCTAATCGCATCGCCGCAATTACTCTGTACTTTTACACATATTTTAAGGAATGTGCTTCAACGAACTTTCTGTACATATATCATCGCAACGTGAATATCCGACTTAGTTTTACTAGTTCAAACAGAGCTCAATGGGCGACCCGACCGGTCAAATTTTCGTAGTATTTTCTAACCTCGACGAAAAACAAAATAAACAAAAATCGATTCTGTCTATACTCTGAAATCCCACCAAAAAATCAACTGTAATGGTTCCATCGGTAAATGGCGGCAGGTGGCAGTTATATACGTGATGTTTGGAAAAATGACATAAGATTATAAAAAAATATACAAAATACTTTTAGAAACCGAGCCAATATATTTCAAGGTAATATATATTGAGTGGGTTTTTAACAAGATTTTGCATTTTTTTTATAATGTAAGTCATTTTTCTAAACTTCACGTATTTAACAGTCAACTGCCGCCATTTGTATTGTTCACATATATCGATAAAAACTGTATGTTTTTCCTACCGAATAAACCTTTTAAATTGAGTAAAACAATTAAAAACTTTTCCAGGTAGGTAGAAGAGTAACTTATCTTGCCTTTAATAACATTTATTTGTTATATATTTTTTTTAATTTTCAACCACTGTTTTGTATGTCTGCGGGTTGTAATACAAACCCGATGTTAGCACACATCCCTGTCCTACAACAGAAGAAAAAAACATTATTTTTAAGGAAAACGCCTCCCAAAAACTTCATAAACATGTACCCTCGCAACGTGAATACCCGATTATTTTTACCAGTTCAAACAGAGCTCAATGGATGACTCGACATGTTATAATTTTATAGTATTTTCCAAACTCGACCAAACAAAAGAAAAAAAATCGATTTGATCTATACTCTGAAATTCCGCCAAAAAGTAAACTATAATTGTTCAAACGTGCTGTGATTATAAACAATCGTTAAAAGAGAGATTTTAGCACACGCCCTGTCGAACAAAAGAAGAAAAAAACGTAAACAAAAAGTCCTTACCTGACTTTATCCTAATATAAAGTTAAAAGCTTGTTTGGTTTGTTTATTTATTATTATAATTATTATTTTTTTTTTGTTTTGTAAATTATTTGTTCTTCATAAACTGGAGGTCGAACAAAACCTGACGAAAGTCTCCGATATTTGTGGGTTTTTTTGTTTTGTTTTGTTTTTTTTAATTTTTATTAAAATCAGGCATTCAACTGTGAAAAGGTTGCATTTACTTCCTGGATTAAACGTTTCTGATTGACTGATATTTATAGAGCGTAACTGAGGTAGCAGTCAGGTCTGTTTAGTGGCACGCAGCGTAAACCTGACTGTCTGCTTCGTAAGACGCAAATGTCAAGTCTAAAATTTTGTGAAATATTATAAGAAGTTAAACTAGTTTTATTCATAAACATGAATATAAAACAATACGAAAACTATATATCTATAAACGGTAGAAGGTGTGAGGACAATTCTTAACCTATATACTCAATGAATTTTAATCTACAGACTAGAAATTTTGTATATAGGGTATTCAGATATGTGAAAAACCTTTTATTCGATTTTTCATCTGCAAAAAATGACTAAGAGGTTTAAGTTGAAAAGTTGGTACGTGCGAGGCGTAGATTTTTATTTTTTTGTCAACTGTTTGACGAATGCGCATGCGTGAATCGTTCAGATCACAGATTACTTGTTAAGACAAAGTAGGTTTTAAAAGGCCTTTTCAAGTTCGTGTTAAGCTGTCCTAATGGTTATAGTACTTGACCCACTGTCTTTAGGTTTTAGTATTTTTTAATCCTTTTTTTTTTTTACTTACGCGAAGTGATCCGTTCAGAAAAAAGAACATATCCACACGCACGTGTCTCAGTTTCTGTATTAATGTTGTGGGGGAATCACCCTCTAAATGGACTGTTGTATCCATTATATAAACCATAGACCTTTTGATCCCAGGTGTGACCCTCGCCTGCTCGATGACGTTTACTACTCTTTTCAGTTGTAACCTTTTTACGTTGTTGTTCCAGTAATACATTGTTTAAACTCTATTCCGTTGTTCTGTTTTCTTTGTGGCTTATTGCAAGCCATAACACTGACGACATTGGATTCGGAGAACGTACTCACGTTTAAAAACAGTGTTCTAAAAAACTAAACACTGACGACATTGGATTCAAGGAGCATACTAAAATCGAAACCAGTAACGACATTGAAAAAAATACTCGCGTTGAAATAGTAGTCGAAAAATACTAACAACGTCGGATTCAAATGTTATCAAGCCTAAGAAAGTGTCTAACATAACACTTACAACTGAAAGGTTCACGGTAACTTTAAAAAATGCAGATCATTACGCAAAAAAAGCAGTTGAAAAGAAAAGTTTGTCACGACTTTCAAAGATAGCGCTGTACTTTTGCAAAAAGAAAAAGTTTCGTCGCGACCTAGAAAGGTAATTTTTTATACTTTTGGAAAAAGAATTGGTCACTTGTGGTTTTCGCTGCTAAAATCGGGATTTTTATTTTTTTATCTGGAGAAAAATATACACTCGATTTTTTTTCTTTAGACAATGAACTTTTTAAATATTTATGTTTTTTGTTCGTTTTATTGTCTGGAGGAAGAAATAAGAAAGAATAAAACGGTTTTGAAAAATTCAGCGAACGTTTTCAAATTGCTAATGCTGAAAAAGCAAAATGGACGAATTGAAAGTAGCGTTGAAACATTTGACCAAGTTGCATATCGATGCCGCAAAGCGTCAGTCACAATCCGAAAAACACTGGACTGAACGTCAAATACGATTCGAAGAACAGCAAACGGAATTGCAAAAGCAGTTACCGGAATGTCAAATACGAACCGTGGAACGGCAAAAAGAAGTTCAAAAACAGAAGAGGCCTCCCTCCCTTAGGTTTGATTTCAGAGTTTTCCTTCTCCTAGACGGATGACCTGGGAAGATCTACTGGGTCCATTAGCACCGAGATGGTTCGCCCCGCGCCTGGGTCATAATCCAGGTATTTCTGCGACCCCGCGTGGGTAGTTAATATTTATTGGTTTATTAGGTTAATATCTACTGAGGAAAAAAAACGGTTATTTAGGTTTCTGTAAGATTTTACTCCTCGAAGTGATTAAAGGGGCATTACTATGCTTTCCATTGTTAATGGGAGAGGGGATGGGTACGAATTCATGCAGTGGAAGCACTAAATTTGCAACAGCATTGGTTTGAGAGACGAGTTTATGCAAGGTTAGATATAGTTTTATAAGTTCAGGAATAGGATAATATGTTAAAGTATGATCTACTTAATATCAGAAATTTAAATTTGGTGCCAAGACTGGGTATTTAATACGACTGAAAGATAAGATATATGCTCGATATAGATGCAAGAGAACATTTGATTTGGAGTACAGTTTAGTACAGTAATACCTGGAAGATACAAGTTATGGCATATTCTGAAAGTATATTTAAATATAGATGGATGGATAAGTGGCATGTGTTCAGTGTATGCGAATGCATGGAATTTTAGATATTGAGTATGTTATCTTCAGACTTCTAACGAGGGAAGATGTATTCGCCTTTCTCTTAATATCCGGAAGTTTGTATTATGATGAATACCGGTTCAGTTTGTGCATAAATTATTGCAATACTATCTCCTATCAAAAGATATTAAGGGTTGGTGTTCATTATAGAATCATCTTTAATCTATGTATATGACTATGGCTAGTAAGTATTTACTTAGAAGTTTAGTTTTGGGATGATAATATAATCAGAAGCATGCCTAAGCAATCTTTCGGTGTTAATGTGTATCGATTTACGAGAAGTCAGTCTATTAGGGCTTCTGTTTGAGAGTTAAGACCCCTCCAAGTTACGTGCAATGGATTAGATTTAATAGCAACTTAGTAAATAGAGCAGAGTATAGGATATAGAGTTAAGGGGGTAAAGTAAAAAAAGTGTGGGGGGGTTGTCATGCAAAACAGACAAAGGCAGTCATCTTAGAGTTAAAGTATCTATAGGATATACGTAGTATACTAGCAGCGGTATTTTTGCGGTTTGGAGAGGAATTATCGGTACATAGTGTCGTGGTTTAATTGTTCGAGTCCATAGACTAGGTCAGGCACAAAGCACTTTAAAGGGGTCTCTGATATTGAAATTGTGTATCTAATTTTTTTAAAGTTGAATAGAGTATTACACGGTGATGATCTTTGCGTAGGGATGGAATGAGGATTTAAGGTAAAATTCAAGTGATATAAGGAATTAAATGAGGATTAGATATACGTTCACTGGATGTTGAACTACTCGGGAGAAATGTTGTATCTATTCAGAAGAGTGTCTTAGTGATATAATATTTGAGAAATTAACAGTCTGAGGATACTGAAAGTAAGTTGTGAGCTGATGAGGGTCCAGTATAGGCGATTAATTGTAGGTAACAAGGTGGTTTTAGTTTAGTATGTACGAATTGTATATATTAAGTATACTGCTTAAGTTCTACCCTCTATCGTAAAGGGAAATCCGCTAGTAATGCGGTTGGTTAATTTGACAAGAAAAGAAGCGTGTAAAGTTGTTTCAATAGAAAGTGCTTATCTAATTTTTGATGATATCGGCTTACAGACAATTGTACAGATTGATGAATTGTTGAGTAGTAGGAGCTCCTCTTCCTGGTGTTTCGATGAGGAATGGATCAAAGTTATAGGCTTTACAACTGGAAAATACGTGTCCCGAAAGGAGATGGCAGTGTGCGAGGTGAGGGGGTACTTTATATTTAATTAATTTTCTCATTTTTATTAATATTTATGTATTTACTTTTTTTTCTGCCAACAAAATAAGCTAATCGATAGGGATTCCCCCAACCCCACTACCTCGATGCGTCATGGTAAAAAGAAAAAATAGGCAGGAAATTGTTTTAAAATTAGTGAAGTAAGAATGGTTTAAATGTTTCTGAGAAATAAAAATAAAATAAAACTACACATTTTACATATATATGTATATATATATATATATATAAATATATATATATATATATATATATATATATATATATATATATACTAGCAAAAGTACCCGTCGTTGACTGGGTTCAAAAACAGCCTACAGAAAATGGACTCTGATTTATGAAAGTATGATAGGTTATGAAAAGGAAGGGTTGTAAAGAGATAGCTTCGAATTTGGGGGTATCAAAACCAAAGCAAAATATGATGAAAGTAAAAATAAAATAGATAAACCCCATAATTTATTATATCATACCTGTTCACACTGAAACACTTATCACAATATTCTGTGGATCTATATTAAAAAAACCTTGTTAAACTTTGTGACATACTTCCATTCTATGGAGGTCAGGCGCGAACGAACACTCCATAATTTTATTATAACATATTTCTTCAAACCTAAAAATAATTATCAAAGTATACTTACGCAGATAGATATGAAAAGTATTTATTAAAATTTCTGCCTATTTCCATTCTATGGAGGCCAGGTGCGAACGCAAACCCCACAATTTTATCATACCATCCTTATTTAAGTTAAAACATACTTATCAAAGTATTATTATGTACATCTATATCAAAAACACTTTTAAACGTTTTTTTTTTTAATTTTCTAATTTTTTATTTCCATACTTTGGGGACCAGGCGCGAACGCAGACCCCACAATTTTAATGAACCACCGTTCTGCAGGATCAAACTTACCCATTCCTGTGTCTCGATACATCTTCTATCATTATATGTAATCAGTTTTTTAAAATAATCAACCATATAGGAGTCTGTTCGTGACCAGACACACACACACACACACACACATTCAGCTTTGTATTATAGATATATATTAGTGTTGGGACAATTAATTGGAATCGGAAAAATCGGAACTTTTGGGGGTATTGAAATCGGTATTAGAATAGAGAATATTGGAGTTTTATTTTCGATTCCAAAACGATTCTTTTATTTTTTCCTGGAAATTATAAAGAAACAAACACGGATGTATTTATTTATCAGAAGATTATTTATTTATAACATGAAAATAAGGGACACGAAACCAGCATTTCTGGGTCCAATTTAATAATTTTATTGATAAATTATGATAAACACAGAAAATAATCAACAGTTCACTTACTTTTTTTGCCTTGGAGACTTTTGAAATTCTCACACTTATTTTAGCACCTAGGTGATAAAAGTAAATACGTTACCTCTCAGGGTTCACAGTTATAAGTGCTAAGCCGCTTCTGTCAAATTTATTTTCCAATTTTCTAGCGCCGACCTGGTCTCCTGTGTGTAATAAATTGCGAACAGACGGGCTTACCTGACAAACGCTCGAGGTGTGCACTCTGCAAAGCGGGCACGTCCAAAGAAAAATGGCAAGATGGCGGCGGCCGGTTAATATTGCCAAGTAATCACGCAAAATCTCGTGTTCTCTCGCACACACGAGAGTTCAGCTTAGCATAAAAACGGGTCACTGTGAGCAAGAAGGGAGAAGGAAAAACGTAGTCAAGACAAAGACGACGCTTCTGACGACTGAGAAGAAGAAAAAGAGCAAGAAGTAGAAGAGGAAGAAGAGAACGATACATGAGAAGACGAGGTGTGTGCGGTTTTGAGTAAATCGAAACAGACAGAAAAAAAAACTCTGATTACATCCTGTTGTCTGAAGTTGTCATGTTTTTGATAATCCTATGTTTTATTGCATTTATTCATTTTTATGTTTTATGTTTTTTCCACAAATGAAACGCACACATAAAAACCTGGGTGCCCGGTAAAAATCGCACCGGCAAAAATGGCGCCAGAAAAATGACACCGGAAAAATGACACCGGAAAAATAGCACTTTCAAAATGGCACCGATAAAATGATAGCGGTGAGAATGGCAGAAGAGAATGAATAGGTAAAAATAGCACTTAGATCACGGAAAATTAGGATCGTTCAGGAAGTGCGGGCTAAGCTCCTATAGCACGTGTTTTAAATAGGGCTAAGCCCGTTTAGCTTTAATTTGAAAAAAAGCCGGTTTGGTTAGGTTCAAATTCTGTAGGAGCACCCAAAAGATCAATTAGAATGGTTTATTTATTAATTATTTCATAATAAATATTTATGTATAGTAATCTGAAAAGTCTAAATAACAATTTACCACTGCCATATTAATCTAAATTCAATTTATTTTTTTCAGCCTTTATTTAGGGATTTAATCGCTGGCGGCCACTGCTATTAATTTTATTTTTGAAAAAATTGAAAAATTAATTTACAAATTTACATTTACAAATCATAAAAAAAACTTTTTTTTATATAATAGGAATGTTGGGTTTGTTTTACAAGAGACTCGACTCGAAAGCAAGTAGTGTCGAGCGTCAGGTGAGCATAAGAAATAATGGCAGACACGATAAAGTCATGTATTTGGAGTCCTGATAATGACTTTAAAAAATAAAGCGAATTACTGATAGAAAAAGTTATGGCAATATTTATTTATTGGGCGAGTTTCTACCAGTATATGTTGCGTTATTGCAACAACCTCTCACCATTGATTTATCGGTGGCAGCGGCCATTGGTCTGTACTGGAATTTGAGTGGTACTAAGCCTCTCCAAAGCCCCAGTTCTCTTCGCGCTTGTCCAGCGGAGGTCTGGTTAATGCTCTATCCTCGGTCTTTCCCTCCTCCTTGACCCTTCACGGCTCTTTGGTTTCACACTTTTTATGGGGGGAAACGGTGATGGGACAATGGGAGGGATGCGTGATGGGGATGTAGAACTTGTTGATATGCAGCTTCAGTGTTCTTCATTCCCTGTGACGCTTCTTCCTGTTTTGCCTCTGGCTCACGCATTTGGTTCATGTGTATTATTCTCCGCATTCAAGAGTTTTCCTTATCATTAATCGTTGTATCTTTGCAGCCATTCCTCTGGTTCCAATTTCTCCCATCCTTTTTTCAAAGTTTTTCGGAATTGTTCCTAGTGCTCCTACTATTATAGGTGTATTATTTCGATTTTCTTCATCATCCAAATCCCTTTTAACTCTCTGGTTAGCTCAGTGTAGTTGCTCGCTCTGTGGTCAGCTGGGACAGCAAAATCTACGATTTGACAGGATTTTTCTTTCTTGTTAATTATTACGACATCTGGTCTTCTTGCTTAGATGGGTTTGTCCGTCTGTATGTCCATGTCCCATAGGAGTTTGTGGTTCTCGTTTTCGAGTACTGTTGCGGGCTTATGCTTGTGCCATTTGTCTTTACGTTCAAAATGCAGTTGTTTGCATAATTCCTAGTGTACTGCCCTCCCCATTTGGTCATGCCTTTTTTTTGTATTCCTTTTGGGCCAGTTTGCTTCATTCACTTACTATATGGTTTATCGTTTCCTCTCTTTGTCCACAGAGTCTGCATTTGCTGTTTTCTTGTGTTTTATCGGTCTTTGATTTGATATGGTTGGTTCTTATCGAGTTATCTTGTGCTGCATTTATTAGGGATTCAGTTTCTCGGTTTACATGTCCTTTTCGCACCCATGTCCAAGTGTTTTCGATATTCTCATTTTTTGTCATTCATAGGAATATTTCATGTAGTTGTTTCGCTTCCAAATTTTCTTTTCTCGTTTTGTCATTTGTCTCTCTATTTTCTGTTTTTTTTAATGTTTTCAGTCTCTTGCTGCCATAATTATCCTTTCAGTATTTTGCGTTATGTATTTTCTAGTTCTTTTTTGTGTCATTCACACAGTCTTTTATGCAGACCCAGTTCTCTGTCGCCGTTTTTCCTTTTTGTGTAGAGTCTGTCAATATCATCCTTTGGGTGTAGTGCGTTGTGCATGGTCATTAGTCTACTGTTTTACTGATCGAGCTGTCTTAGTTCTTCTTTTGTCCACACTATAAACGGTACAGAGTATCTTACTAGTGATACTGCCCATGTATTTATACCTTTTATTAGGTTTCTGCTATATAATTTCGTTTCCAGGAATTTTCTGGTTCTCCTGAGGTATTATTATTATTATTATTATTATTATTATTATTATTATTATTATTATTATTATTATTATTATTATTTTAAACTTTTATCGGGACTTCTAGAGATGTCAGAGTTATATCGCAGCCATTTCGGTTTATTTTCTATGTGGTGCTGTTCTAATTTAAAAAGTGACAAGTGTGTTTTTTTTTTCTATTAAATGAATTTTCATAATCTCTTTCTATTTCTTTCTTTGCCTATACACAATTTGATATAACTTTTTCGAAATCTTAACCCAACTCTAATTTTTACGCTTGCGAAATAAAATAGGAGTGTTATGCAGTTGGGAACACGAGAAATTAGTTGTTATTTATCTGTCCGTCGATTTATTTATGTTTTTTATCGATATATCTATCGATCTAGTTATCTATCTTTTTATCTATCGATCTAACTATCTCATTGGCGTGGTGAACGGGGAAGTGTGAGCTGTGTGTTGATAATTGTTAAAACATGTCAAAGTCGCATCAAACTCTGTGACCGATCAATTGCACCGGAAAAGTCTGATAGCTTACCCGGAATTAGTTGGAGTGTTGAATTGAGGACGTCAATAGACGATGATCTGAAAGGGGTTTCCTCTCAAAACGGAGGAGCGTCTCAAACGTGGGGCATGTAAAAATTAACCACCCAAGTAAAGGTCGTCGATCGTTCCTCTTCTAGATGTTATGTCTGAGAGTGAAATTAACTACATAAAGATACACAGCGTCTTGGTATCTCTGTTGAAACGTCTTCATTTATAAAAAAAAAAATCCCTATTCCCAAGAATTGCTGAAAAACTTCCAGAAGCTGAGCAGCTGAACCACGTATGCCACGTTTATGTATTCAGGTTATATATCCTCACACACACACACACACACACACACACACACACACACACACACACACACACACAAACACATACACACACACACAAACACACAAATACACACAAAGAAAATGTAAAGAACGCACACCTAACAATCAGGAAACCTAAATAGACTGCAACAAAATAACTTAGGGTTCAATTAGTGAAGAACCACCATAGACATTTAGTGACACGTACACACACTCAGATGAACCGTTCGTCACATAAATAAGCAGTATATCCATGCAGTGTATCTACACACTCCAACCCCTACAACGTAACAAGAGAAATAAAAACCAATAGGAAATTTTAAAATCAAATTTTTAAAAAAATGTAATACCGGGAGGAAGATTCAGATATTTTCCCACAGTGACTTAGTCTACAAAACATTGCACTGTAGAGAACCTACTGTTGATTACATAAAATTAATTTTAATATGTCATGGCTTGAATTGAAGTGTAAAATGCAAAAGTCAATTATCATCGTTCAATTGCGCTCTAAACAGAAACATTCATTTCAAACTCGACTCAGTCATATAAAAGAACCTATTTGTTAATTTTATCTCCCTGGCGTTTCTGCATTATTTCTGTGATAATGCATCTTCTCAGGTTATACATTATCATGAGTAGCCAAACGAATAGAAAACGAAAGAGAAACAAAGGAATAAAGTGTTATATTCTCTATCTCTATCTATCTAAAGAGTTTTCATACATGCTCGCTAAAATAATCGGTCAAACTAGTGTTTACGTTAATCATTGATAATCTCTATCAAAAAAAAAATGCTTATTAAAAATATTTATTTCATTTTGGTAGAGACCGCAGAGATCAATTTTTTTAAACTTTGACTCTTATTGTGACCCTTAACATTTATTGTTTAGTGCTCAAATCAAGTTATTAAGTTAGATCCATGTCCAAGAAACCTATATCTAAAATTTCAAGTGTTTAGACCCAAAATTGGCGGAAGAATTTGGTAGAGTTCTCAAACGTCAAATCGTTGAACTTTGACCCCTTAACAGCTAAATTTCTGGCCGAAAATCGATCACAAAGATTTTCACAAATCTAAGTACCCTGTACATAAAATTTCGAGTCTGTAGACTAAAAACAGAGTTATTGCGTAGGAAGATGTACACAGACAGACACACAGACAGACACACAGACACGTTCACTTTTATAGATACACTAGCATTTCAGTTCGGCGTTGCCTAGGTGTTTGGAGGTGTATGCTGAGCAAAAAAAAAAAAGGTCAATTTTTTAAAACTTTCACCCCTATTATAACACCTTAACATTTATTGTTTGAGACTCAAATCGAGTTATAAAGTTAGATCCATCTCCAAGGAACCTATATCTAAAATTTCAAGTGTTTAGACTCAAAATTATCGGAGGAGTTTGGTACAGTTCTCAAGGGTCAAATCGTTTAACTTTGACCACTTAACAGCCAAATTTCTGGCCGAACACCGATCGCATACATTTTCCAAAATCTCAGTACGCTGTATATCAAATTTCGAGTCAGTAGTCTTAAAATTGACAGAGTTATTGCTAAGGAGAATGTACACAGACACACAGACACCAGACAGACACACAGACACGTTCACTTTTATAGATATACTAGCATGGGTGCCTGGCGTTGCCCGGTTTTTTTTAGGTGTATGCTGAGCACAAAATAAAAAAGCGGATATTTTTAAAAATTGACCCCTATTATATCGCCTTAAAATTTATTGTTTTGGGCTCTAATGAAGTTATTAAGTTAGATCCATGTCTAAGGAACCTATATATAACATGTCAAGTGTTTAGACCCAAAATTGTTGGAGGAGTTTGGTAGAGTTCTTAAGGGTCAAATCGTTTAACTTTGACCCTTTAACAGCCAAATTTCTGGCCGAAAATCGATCACATAGATTTTCCCAAATCCCAGTACCCTGCATATCAAATTTCGAGTCTGTAGACTAAAAATTGACAGAGTTATTGCGAAGTAAAATGTACACAGACACACAGACAGACCGGCAGACCGACAGGCCGACAGAGCCATCAGATATCTTTTCAGAGATTCCCCATGGGGAAATATTTTTTCTCTTCTTGCTGAACAGTGCGCAAATGAGACCACTGAATGGTTCAAAACAGCAATGGAAGCACATGTTCCCATGCAGAAATTCTATAGCAAGCCCAACTCTCCTCAATGGTTTACTTCGACTTGTGCAACTGCCATTGCTCAAAGGCAGCGTGCATACCGCAGATTTAACCGACATAAGTCCAGTTCAAACAGACAGAAGTACATAGAAGCTAGAAATAACGTTAAGAAAGAAATAGCGACAGCAAAGAGAGAATTTACTGAAACCACTAAAAAACGCATCGAAGCACAAAAATTAGAAAATCATGACTTCTGGAAAATCTATAACAGTGTAGTAAATAATGGGCAATCAACAATTCCCCCGCTAACCAACAATAACGAGGTTGTTTGCTCAGCAACCGACAAAGCTAATATGTCCGCTTGATCGCCCTTCGGGGCCCGTGGCGCAGTTGATAGAGACGTTGAATCTCTACGGTTCCAGATAAGCATTGTCTGAAGATAGCGGTTTCAATCCCACCCAAAGCGTGCCAGAGGTAATTGGTCAAAAATGTGGTGAGACGACAACAACTACGGATGACAGTGATGGCTGAGAATGCAGTTAGGAGATTCGAAGTTCCTATCCGTCGCGGTTACCACCTGACGAAGGCCAGAGGAAGTTGGCCGAAACGTTGTGCACAAAAAAAAAAAAAAAAAAAAAGATAAGATGAGACTAGTAGTCCGAAATAAAATAAAATTAACATACAATGCTCATCTAAAAAATAAAAAATTCCAATAAGGAATAATATATATATATACCAATCGGTACGGACCCGACTATGGAAGATCAGATAATAAATAAATATGGATTTATAAGATCAAAGAATCCAACCTTGATCGCCCTTCGGGGCCCGTGGCGCAGTTGATAGAGACGTTGAATCTCTACGGTTCCAGATAAGCATTGTCTGAAGATAGCGGTTTCAATCCCACCCAAAGCGTGCCAGAGGTAATTGGTCAAAAATGTGGTGAGACGACAACAACTACGGATGACAGTGATGGCTGAGAATGCAGTTAGGAGATTCGAAGTTCCTATCCGTCGCGGTTACCACCTGACGAAGGCCAGAGGAAGTTGGCCGAAACGTTGTGCACAAAAAAAAAAAAAAAAAAAGATAAGATGTGACTAGTAGTCTGAAATAAAATAAAATTAACATTAAAGCTAATATGCTTGCCAGCCGGTTTGCCTCGAACTCCACACTGGACCCTTCCAACCACCCCCTGCCTGACTTTCCTTTGCGGACAGATGCCACGCTAGACGATCTAAAAATCACCCCTGCTAAGGTACATGCTATCATAAAAAATCTTGACACTTCAAAAGCATGTGTACCTGATCTCATCCTAGCTGTGCTATTAAAAATTGCTCAGCCGAAGTAGCTCCAGTTCTCTCCAAACTCTACAACAAATGCCTTAATGAATCATGCTTTCCGGGCTGTTGGAAAACTGCTTCTGTGATACCAATATTCAAGAATTCTGGCGAAAGAACTGACCCATCAAATTATCGCCCCATTAGCCTCCTCCCACTTTTCGCCAAAATATTTGAGACCATAATTAACCATGCTCTAGTCCGGCACCTTACAGATGCTAAACATCTGACTGACAAACAATATGGATTTAGACAAGCCCGTTCGACAGCTGACATCCTCACTGTAATCCCTGAACGTATATACCATTCACTGGACAAAGCGGGGGAGGGCAGAGCCGTAGCTCTAGATATATCTAAGGCTTTTGACAGAGTATGGCACAAGAGTCTCCTCAGGAAAATATAATCATACGGTATCACTGGTAGATTACTTAGCATAATTAAATCCTTCTTAGATAAGAGAAAAATCCAGGTTGTTCTCGACGGTCGAACATCTAAATAGTGTGATATAAATGCGGGGGTGCGTCAGGGGTCTATTCTTGGACCTCTATTATTCCTGATAGTTATTAATGACCTTCCCGACAAAACTGCCTCTGAGATGGGTATATATGCTGATGACACTACACTCTATAACAGGCATGACAGGAAAACAAATGAACATATATCTAAAGAAATGGCAAAACACTAGAGGATTACCTCCAATCTGTAGTGGAATGGGGACATAAATGGATGGTCACAGACTAAACTGGTTTCCTTCAATAACTACAAGAAACCTTCTCTGCCACCAATAGCAATGGCCAGTGACTCCCTGTCTGAGAGTACATCTTTCAAACTGCTTGGCCTAACGTTCACAGGAAACATGAGCTGGAACAATTATATTGAAAACATTGCCAGGGCCGCTGCGAAAAAGGTAGGCTCTCTCTACCGTGCTAGAAAACTACTGACACCTGAAAGTATCCTGTACCTCTATAAGGCCACCATTCGCCCATGTATGGAGTATTGTTGTCACATCTGGGCTAGTGCGTCTACTACTAGTCTCTCGCTCCTAGACAAGGTTAAAAAAAGAGTCGCCAATCTGATAGGCCCTGAACTGGCATCTAAGCTTCAGCCTCTGTCCCATCGACGAAACGTTGCATCCCTCTGCCTATTCTACAAGTATTTTAATGGTGAATGTTCTGACGAACTGCAGGCACTTGTGCCCCCACGTCGCAGACACCCTCGACAAACCCGACAGGCAGCTAAATCCCACCCCCACACAGTAGAGATTCCTAGATGTAAAAGATATTTCTAGTTTCTTCCCCAGAACCGCTAGACTCTGGAATACCTTTCCAGGTTCCTGCTTCCCTAACTGTACTGACATGCAGAAGTTCAAGTGCAACGTGAACCGACATCTTGCTGCCCAAATCCCTACATAGTGCCCCAGTAGTTGCTGACCCTGATAGTAGCCCCCTACACCAAAGTGGCAATGTGCCTTGTTTGGGGTGAAAATGTAAAAAAAAAAAAAGATACAAAGACATACAGACAACACACAGACACACAGACATACAGACACGTTCACTTTTATAGATATACTAGCATAGGGGCCCGCTGTTGACCGGATTTTTTTTAAGTGTATGCTGAGCAAAAAAAAACAAAAACAAAAAAACGGGTAATTTTTTTAGTTTTTTTCCCCTATTATGACCCCTAAACATTTATTCTTTGGGGCTCAAATAAAGCTATTAAGTTAGACCGATGTTCAACGAACCTATATTTAACATTTCATGTATTTAGACCCAAAATTGTTGGAGGAGTTTGGTAGAGTTCTCAAAGGTCAAATCGTTGAACTTTGACCCATTAACAGTCAAATATCTAGCCGAAAATCGATCACATAGATTTTTCCACATCTAAGTACCCTGTATATCAAATTCCGAGTCTGTAGACTAAAAATTGACAGAGTTATTGCGTAGGGAAATATACACAGACAGACAGACACACAGACCCACATATACAGAGACACGTTCACTTTTATAGATATACTAGCATTTTGACCCGGCATAGCCCGCGTATTTGGAAGTGCATGCTGAGCCCCCCCCCAAAAAAAAACGGTCAATTTTTTTTTAATTTGACTCCTATTATGACCCCTTAAAATGTATTCTTTTGGGTTCAAATCGAGTTATTAAGTTAGATCCATGTCCAACGAACCTATATTTAAAATTTCATGTGTTTAGACCCAAAATTGTTGGAGGAGTTTGGTAGAGTTCTCAAGGATAAAATCGTTGAACTTTGACCCCCTTAACAGCCAAATATCTGACCGAAAACCAATCAAAAAGATTTTCCCAAATCTTAGTACCCTGTATATCAAATTTCGAGTCTGTAGACTAAAAATTGATAGAGTTATTGCGAAGGAAAATGTACACAGACAGACAGACAGACAGACAACACACAGACACGTTAACTTTTATAGATATACTAGCATAGGGGCCCGCTGTTGCCTAGGTTTTTAAGGTGTATGCTGGGCAAAAAAACAAAAACGAAAAAACGGTAAATTTTTTTAGTGTTGATCCCAATCTCAGTACCCTGTATATCAAATTTCGAGCCTGTAGACTAAAAATTATCAGAGTTATTGCGTAGGGAAATATACACAGACAGACAGTCACACAGACACACACAGCGGAAGCGAAAGCGAATTACGATATTAATATAAAAAGTACATAGAAGAACATAAGAATTAAACGATCCGGATTTAAACGTGACACACAAAAGAACACACACGCTATCGTATTAATATATAGATGCACATAAAGTTATGAACAGTATATAGGGCCCGAGCAAAGCCGGGCTGAACTGCTAGTATAGATATATAATTTTAAATATGTGTATTTGGGCAGCATTTTTTTCTTTTAAATTGAACAGACGTTTTTAGTTGATTAATTTTACATTGGACCCTTTCCATTTTTCGTATTGCAATCTTTACTTCAGGTCGGAAGTGGTTGTTAGAATTATATACTGGAAATACTCGAAGCTATACAAATAAAAAGTAAAAAAAAAAAACTAACATTAACAAAATGAACTCTATCTTTACCTGTTGAAGTGTTTATAAATTAATTTAATTTATTAACCAATGAAAATTAAGTATCCATAAATGAAAAAAAAAAATGATAATTTAATTAACCAATGAAAATTAAGCATCCTAAATAAAATAATTAATAATTCATTAACCAATGAAAATTAAGCATCCATAAATATAAATAGTAAAAATCCATCCAGTTAAATTAATCTCTGAAGATGAATCCAGAAAGATTTGAAAGTACTTGGACAAATCAAAGTTATGGTTGTTACATCAGCCAGTTCTCATCTGAAGTAAAAACTACAATACGAAAAATGGAAAGGATACAATGTAAAATTAATAGACTAAAACGTCTATTCAATTTAACGAATCATATATATATATATATATATATATATATATATATATATATATATATATATATATATATATATATATATATATATATATAACGAATGAAAAAAATATTTTTTGTATAGTTTTAAAGGTTAAAAACTTCCAATACTATATATATATATACTTTTATATATATATATATATATATATATATATATATATATATATATATATATATATATATATATATATTACACAGTGATCACCACTTATCAAGGCCGGGAAGCCACTCAGGGATAAGGGTTATTGCAAGTACATTACGTTAGTGAGGAGATTTGCTGAAGTGTTTACTTAAGGGGGCGGTTCATTAGGAATTTGTAAACATTGGACTTGAAAACATCCAAGTTGTAGTCCGGAGGGAAGCAGGCATATATATATATATATATATATATATATATATATATATATATATATATATATATATATATGAAAGTATATATAAAAAATATATGTATACATATAAAACGAGAGAGGGGGAGAGAGTGTGTGTTTGTGTCTGTGTGTCTGACTATTAATAATATAAATTTATGAATAGATATTTATAGTGTCTGAAGTCTATGACATGTTACAAGGCAATGTAACGTGAGCAACGAAGTAAATAATTATTTCAATATTAAAGGTTAATTTCAATGTTTATTTACCAAGCGAAGAAAAAAAACGAGATTTATCTCTACAATCTGAGAAATTCATAACACTTACCATCTTGTACGACACATAGGCTTCCTTCAGTCTTAACAGACCATGGATACCCACTGCAAGGGTGCCTGCGCGTAAAATTTGTGTGGCAAGAGTTGCGCAATTACAACCACGCCTCTCCTGAGTCAACATTGTTGCATACCAGTGGCAAGTTGAGTTACAAGACGACTGGAAACAATGCCGAGATAAGCGGAGAGCACATACAGCGCCTAGAAGTCCCAAATGGTCACCCATCTGGTATTAGCCAGGCTCAACGTTGCTTAACTTCGGTGATCAGACGAGAACCGGTGTGTCAACGTGATTATGGCGTATATTGTACGACACATAATGTTTGAAAATGAACATAATTAAAAATTACTGAAATTCCTTCAACATTGTCACTACTTTGTTAGGTCATTGGCTCGTGTTCACGATGTTTCGAGACAAAACTTCATTGTTATAGCTTTCAAGCATAATCATTTTCTCACGCAGTGCTTCAAGCAAATTATAACATCATTGTCGGATATTTATACGTGGAACGATCAATTTGTCGCCTTCAAGAAAATCACACTGCAGCTTCATTTTGAAAAAAAATAATTCAGGTAACTTGATTGTGTGTACTAGAGCTTACATCTATTCAATGTAGCCGCCTTCACCTTCAATCACTGCCTCGATACGAGTCCAGAACTAGGACCATGCTTTTTCCACAAGCGCCGGTGGGAGCTAAGCGAATACTTGGCGGATGTCAACGATCAGGTTGGCTTTGGTATTGTCGGAGGTCATGTTGGTGATGTTCTTAAAGTATGACCAAACGAAGTAGTTCTGCGGGTTCGGGTGGGGGGGGGCAGTGAGAGAAAGGTATAAAGTCGTAGCACTCCTTCTGAAGACAAGCCTGAGTCGCTTTGAACTTGTGGGCCAGCGCCGAGTCCTGTTGCCACACCCAGGATCTGCCAGCGGCCACCTGATTGCACCAGGGAATCACCACATTCTTCAGCACATCCAGGTGCACTTTGGTGTTGACTTTCAAGCCGACTTCGAACAGTGGGGTAGCATAATGTGACCCTCACTTGAAACCACACCAAAGACCATCAAGCATTTAACCGTCCAGATTTGAATTTTGAGGGTGTTGGCAACGGTTTTATCGTCATAAATCTATCTTGATATTCGTTTATTACAGAAATACGACCAAAATGTTTCCCTTTCAATAAAAGTTTTGGAGTCATCGCTATAGATGGCCCTCGGAATTCCATATTGATTTGTGAAGCGAGCCAGAGCTTGAAAGAAGGATAGCACGCTCATGTCCGGACCCACCTCTATATGGACGGCTCTCACATTCAGGCAAGTGAAAACTAACAAATACATTTTTCTCTCAGAGTTTCTCTCTTTCACCAAGACATGGCCAGTGAAGTCAACGCCTGTATGCTGGTAAGGCATTTCAAAATCAGCACGAAGAGCCAGTAGACTACCCATGGCATTGGGAAGCACCGGTCTGGAATTGTATCTCTTACATCTTGCACAAACTACCAAGACCTTATTTACCCCTTGTCTACCTTTATATGCGGCAAATAAATAACTACCCCATTACTTCGTCTGATGGGGAAGGTCTCCTAGCGGCTTCGGCTGCAGGGCGACAGGGTAGTACACGTCAAGGATTCGTCACTTGACACTCAGCCCGACAGGTGAGGGACCAGACTGAGGTACACCGCGTGGGTAATACCTAGGAGGTCCACCCTCCCAGACCTTGCCACCGGGCTTTCCGGTAGGGCAAGTTTATTGCTTGCTGCCTGTGGCGCCCCGACCGAGGAATGCCGACGGGGTTACCTAGGCAATTTTTAAAATTGCAGCAGTGCCCCTTCTTTAGGGGAGCCTGCGGGGTTCCCACTTGCCGGCCTTGTGCCACATTTTGCTGATGTGGGTAGCAATTAAATATTTACCCCATTACAAGTCCAAAATATTGCAACAGAACCTATGGGTAGGTATGATAGAAGGGCATTCTTTGCCCATGACCAGTGAATAGTTCATCGAAGCATGAGCCATCCGTCGGCAATGTTCATTTAAGCTATTATATTAAGATAATATAATTATCATATAAGCTATTGATATTAAGATAATTTGGTGGGAAAGGAAATAAATACAATAAGTTTTTTTGTTTTTTTTTGTAACTTGGTTTTAAAAAGTTTTTATTGCTAACATTTATTTTCATAAACGCTCGCCACACCTCACAACCCTAATTCCGACCGGTGTGGAAAATTTTTTTTTTTTTTTTTTTTTTTTTTAAATTTTATTAAAATTTCCATTGGAAACCGACGATATGGATTTCATTTAAACTTCGTTTGACCTTGGCACGTGCAGACAACACACACACACACACACACACACACACACACACACACACACACACATAAGACTCGCTTGACACCAAGCTGGAAGAAGCGAGAAAGGTGAGGGGAGGAAAGAGAGAAAGGGTCGTGTTCCCTGCACGTGCCGAACTCTAACGTAAGTTAAATGAAATCGATTAAAAATGGCAAAGTTGTGTCTGAACTTTTTATTCTATGAAACTTAAGATTAATAAAACGAAATAATCGTGACTCGTGGAAATATTTCGCATTCAATAGAACAAAGCGAAGAAGTAGTGAACAAATAAATATATAAGAAAATGAATGTTACCAAAGGCAAGATAAGTTACTCTTCTCCCTACCTAGATCACATATTTGTTGTTTTAGCTTATTTTAAATCGTTTATTTAACACAAACAAAAGTAGCGCACAGTTTTAAGTTAGAACAAGAAAGAAATGCCTGACATTTTACAGTCATCTTGTGAGACTCGATAATCGCTCCAAACTCGACAATTAAGCAAAATACTGCTAGCAACACATCCAATAAATGTCAGCAAACGTTCGAACATGTTTTAACAATTTTCTTACTTTCTTTTTCACATTAGCGAAACTCTCATCAGAGCAAAAGCGAAAATGAGAAGCAAGCGCAAACGAAGAAGTCGGTTCTTTATCGTTGAGCAAAAAAAAAAAAAAAAAAGAAAAAGAGTCTCTAATCTAATAGGCCCCGCCCCCGCGCTATAGGCCAATCTCCAACGTCTGTCCCATCGCCTCAGTGTTGCATCCCTGTGTCTGACTTACAAGTACTTTAATGAGATGTGCTCTTAATGTAGAGAGGGGCATGTTAAATATTCTGTATCCAATAATTTATTTATAATAATTCTATCCAATAATTTAATAAGCAAAATATATGATAAAAACTGAATTTAATTTGAAAATTTCATCCAAAAATATCGCAGAAGTTTTCCAATCTCTCCATGATAAAAACGGCTTTCTGAAAAAACAAAAAAAAAAAAACAAAAAAAAAAACACCCTCAACCTAGAAAGCCGTTCTTTATATGGAGAGATTGGGAGGGGCATTCCGAAAGTCGTTCTTAAAATGGGGAGAGGAGGGCGTTTTGTAGATATTCCACACTTTCACCTAACAATTTAATAAAAAACATCAAATGTTAAATAAAAATAAATAAAAATAAAATAAATAAAAATAAAATAAATAAAAATAAAAAATCAAATCAAAAAACAATCAATGTGTAGTATCTGTTAACGAAAATTGTGTGTTTCTCTGGCCCTTTAAAAGATTTCGTTTTAATTAAGGGGACCCGCGAAAATTCCACGGCGAATATTTCGCAGCAGTTAAAGACAACAAAACGAAAACGGGGCCATCAAACAAATATATAACAAATAAATATTAGCAATGGTAAATTACTCTTCTACCTACCTGGTTAAATTTTTTGTTGTGTCATCTGATTTCAACAGTTTATTTATTTTGTAATAAAATCAGTGCCGAGTCTTAAGTTGGAACAAGAAAAAGAAAGAAAAACGCCTGACATTAGACAGTCTGGTGTGCTCGTGCTCGATCATAGCTCCAAACTCGAAAGTCAAGCAAAATACGGTTAGAAAATCACCTGGTAAATGTCACGGTAACTTTTATAGGGTACGTTTCTAACAGAATTTTGTTTTATTGTCTATTTTTGACCGATTATCGAGATTCCAAGGATGTAAGAGTTACAAAAAGCCGGGACTGCTTAACTGCATGGTCATCATTTTCAATCCACTCATGTCGAACGAACGTGAGAAGTAAAATAGACGGGCCATCAAGCCAGAAATACACTAATGACAGTTTAAAGGCTTCAAAATCGCTTTCGAATTCAACATCAACTGTCGATTTATCTGTCGTATTAATTCGCATCCTAGACTTGATTTAACCCATAAGTGTCGACTCATATATCAATCGAAATATATATCTCAAAAAAAAATATTAGGATTATTTTTATAATAGTAAATTACTGTTTCTTAAATTCCAAATCTATATAAAAACGCGAACTTAATTTTCCATTTCAGCGTATATTTTGTAAATTTAAATCCAGATTAAAAATTAAATTATCGGTACCGTCGGTTTTAAACCTGATATTAGGGGCCGTTCTATAACAATAGGAAATCCTATCTAAAAAAAAAAAAAAAAAAAAGGAGCACGGTTTCTAAACTGCACAAGTATCGAGATTTTCAATGAATTTTTTAAATGTTAAATGACGCTCCTACACTATTAGGACGAAAAACGATTGTTTGTACTTTCTATTTTTTTTTTTTTTTTGTTGTCAATTCTAATAATTAATAATGGTAGCTTCCAAATGAAAAATTGCCGCCATCTTGTTTCAATCGAAACAGAAAAATACCTCCCTTTGGAACTCGTCTGTGTTTTACAATCGTTTTCATCTTTCTTTAATAAATAATTGTCTACCTTATCGATTTTGGTATTTTTTTTTATATAATCATCTCATGTGACATTCCGTATTACGATTTCCGAAATTTCGTCCCAATAGTGAAGAAGCGCCCATTTCAACCAAATAACATGGATTTCAATTTGATAAAACAACTATCTAATAAAAAATGTAATGATTTTTATAAAAATACAGAAAAAAGAACAGTTACTACGTTTGATCTTAAGTCAGAAAGTAATAATTGGTAATTATACATTTATATTACCGTGTTTTTATGTTTGTATTTTTTTTTGTTTTTAGTATTTTCATTTCAGATTCAAGTTTTGTTTTTTTCCTATTATAATTAGACGTATATTTTCTTGTGTCTATAACGTAACTGTTCCTTGCTTTTTCTTTATCAATGTTACAGCATGTTCCAAATATCACATCAATCTATAGAGTGGTTCACTTAAGTGACATTTTAAGTTTTAATTAAAAAAAAAGAACAGATACTACAGTTTGATTTTGTCAAATGTATGGATAGAAATATTTCTTTCCACAGCTCTAGATTCTCGTAACATTTCTTCTTTTTTTTACTTATGGGGGAGGGCAATCTTGACAGCCGTGGGGATCAATTCGTTTGCGATTATATTTCTTACTTTTAAGAGTGCATGCATATATATATATATATATATATATATATATATATATATATATATATATATATATATATATATATATATATTTCTTTTCAAGGGAAATAAGGTAATATATATATATATATATATATATATATATATATATATATATATATGTGTGTGTGTGTGTGTGTGTGTGTGTGTGTGTGTGTGTGTGTGTATATTATATAATTATTTTTTATTTTTTATAACTTTTTAAAGTTTCGGGTGCTAACCCCTCTCTCTCTCTCTCTCTCTCTCTCTCTCTCTCTCTCTCTCTCTCTCTCTCTCTCTCTCTCTCTCTCTCTTTCTCTCTCTTTTCTTTCTTTATCTGGCTTCTCCGTGCCCTTATATATATATAGACAGAGAGAGAGGGAAAAGGGGGGGAAAGAGCGAAAGAGAGGGAGAATATGAGTCTACGCTGTCCTCCACCCTGCTTCCACGTCAACGACGCACACACGCATAAACACACACATAAACACACACACACAAATACTTAAACACACAAACATACACAAACACATCATTTACGTTTGTGTACGTGCGTACGCGCGTGCATGTGAACCAACCGGAAAAGCACACAAGTTTAAACATACACACGCACACGCACGCACACACGCACACATTCACTCTTCAAACCAAACATGTTTAAATCAACCAATCAAAAGGCAGCTACGTTACCCAAACTCCATAAAAGGTAAAAAGGTTGTAACGTCGATTGGGAACTGTTTGATTTTTCCCGGAAAAAATTAACGGTTTTCACGCCGATGGTCAAATATAAAAGACCCCTAAAACGGGCTCCAAATCCATGTTGACCCTGACAGCGAGAAGAGTTTCCAGAAGAATAGATGACCAGCCAGAAGACTCATCTAACACGATCAACTGCCGCTGCTATATTTCTGTGTACTTACTTCTCTGATGTCAAACAAATTTAAGGTAACACATTTTCCTCGTTTCACAATACAAAAAGTAGACGGCGCATTTATTTCAGGTGTATAAACTGCACAACTGTTCAAATGAACGTTTTTAGTATGAGCACAGTTCACAAACGCGTCTAATTTCCTTTCAAATTTCGACACTTGTGTAGTTTACAGGATTTACACGTTTAACGTCTTTTTATATGTAATTTTATATGTTATTATTCAAAATACCGTTAGAAACCCAGCCAATAAATATTAGCGTGACAATTGTGCAGTTTATAGACCGTTCTTTTCTTGGATAGAATATTTCAATATAAATTCAAATTCACGTCTTTTTTTATTAATTTGTATGGTTAAAGCACGCATATAATGTTATTATTTAAGGGAGGTCCGTAAACTGTAGAATTACCGTGACAATTGTGCAGTTTATAGACCGTGCTTTTAGTGGAGAGAATATTTCAATTTAAATTCAAATGAAACCTTTTTTATTAATTTGTTAGATGAAAGCACGCATATAATGTTATTATTTAAGGGCGGTCCGTAAACTGTAGAATTACCGTGACAATTGTGCAGTTTATAGACCGTTCTTTTCTTGGATAGAATATTTCAATATAAATTCAAATTAACGTCTTTTTTATTAATTTGTTAGATGAACGCACGCATATAATGTTATTATTTAAGGGCGGTCCGTAAACTGTAGAATTATCGTTCTTTTCCTGTAAAGAATATTTCAATATAAATTCAAATTAACGTCTTTTTTATTAAACTGTTAGGTGGAAGATAATAGATATTTTAATTTTTAATAAAAAAATGTTGCAGACAGCCAAATTTCTCCAACGGTTTTTTTAATTTTATTTATTATTGTCCTATAACTCTTTGAAATGTTTTGTCATATTCCAAACATCAGATAGTATTCTAAGGTAGTATTAACTAATAGATATTTTAATTTTTAATAAAAAAGACCGCAGACCGCTAAATTTCTCTAACGTTTTTTATTTTATATATTATTTTCCTGTAACTGTCTTTGAAATGTTTTTCATATTCCAAACGTCAGTTAATCTTTGGTACTTATGCAGAGAGTGATCCGGACGTAACTCACCGGACGCTCGGCTAGCCCCGTAACACGACGTCAACAGCCGGAGTTAGCCGAGCGTCGGCGATGTAGTTCGACGGTTTTCAACGAGCGTAGCAGCGTCGCCTATGTAGTTCGACGGTTGTCAACGCTACGCGCGTGCGCGACGCAAGAAAAAAAATTCAAAGCAGCAGACGACAATAAGGAAAAAGAAGAAAAGAAAGTAAAACAGTACAGAATCAGATTTATTTAACAACAACCGTTACAATTTCAGATTTATTTAACAACAACCGTTACAATTTCAGATTTATTTAACAACCCTTAAAATTGCGTACCTATGGAAGGAAATATGAACTTAACATATTTGTCGGAAAAAATTGCAACAGCGGGTGTCCTGGAATTTTGTCAGGAAAGGAGTTTGCTTGCAAAAAAGAAAACCTGTCCCTCATAGTCGTGTGATGCCCTCCAACAGTCTGAGGAAATACCAACAGTAAATATTCCTCGCATTTTTTCTTTTACCAGGTTTTTCCTTAACCAACCACCCAACAAAAAAAAAACGTTTTGTACAAAAAAAAAAAAAAAACAGTTTGCTTGTTACCTTTTTTTCGCTGTTTATTCTTAAAAAAATAAAAAAATAACCCTAACCCTAACCCTAACCCTAAAAAAAACACCCAACAAAAAAAAACATGTTTTGTAAAAAAAACAAATTTTGCTTGTTACCTTTTTTTCTCTGTTTCTTCTTCAAAAAAAAAAAAAAAAAAAAAAAAAAAAAAACATAACTTTCTTGTATATAAAAACACTTTACATTTACAAAAAAAAAAAAAAATACAAAAAAAATTTGTTTTCCGTTACAGTAAATAAAAGTTTTAACAAATTTAACATTAAGGTAGGTTTCTCTTTTCTTGTTATGTTTTCCTCGCCGACGCTCGGCTAACTCCGGCTGTTGACGTTGTTTTACGGGGCAAGCCGAGCGTCCGGTGAGTTACGTCCGGATCACTCTCTGCATAAGTACCCAATCTTTTAACGTAGTTTATTTAATTAATAGATATTTTAATTTGTATTAAAAAGGACACAGATCGCCAAATGTTGGCGAAGTCTCTGTTGAATACGTAAAGTGAAAATGAGTTCAAACTAAAAAATTGGACAAAGTACTCTTAAAAATTAACTTAATATATGTTCCGGTGGTGGGTTTCTTACATTATTGTGTATAATTTTTTAGTTTTAACTCATTTTCCTAAAGTTAATGTCAAGCATGCGAATAGTAAGATTAGTAATTCTGGATGTGTATTTTCGCCCCTAAAGTCCAACCCTATCCTCACCGTGATGGGGGGGGGGGTGTAACGTTGTAGTTTAACAGCTACACGGCTAAATGGGCTCTGGCAAAAAAAAAAAAAATTCAGAAAATGTCGGCATGAGTTTGTTGCGTCCGTCATCTGGTCGTCTTTTTATACGCTTGCATGTGGCGAGCAAAAAGGCGTGAAGGGGGCAGACTGATAGGAGAACAATACCCGGTCTGATCCCAGTTTCCCCGACTTTGCATGCAACTGGTTTTGAGCTTTTCGAAAACTCTTTTCTCGGTGTCGGGGTGTTGACTCCACTTCCAAGTTAACAAATAGCTGCAAGTCTGGGTACGGTCTGATTGGTTCCGAAGCTCTTCCGCTGTGAGGTGCGCTTTCGAATCTCCCGAACGGGGCGACCCTCTAAGCAGGCGACACGTGCTCGTGTTACTATGTAATGCATGCTTGCCTCCACTCGACTCAGGACGACTAGAGTTCAACTAGATTGTGTGCTCACAAGCCGCTTTAAGGCCGCTTTTATTATTCCTACTGTCTCTGAACTCCGAAACGGTATGGTAGTGCAATTATATATGACGGTCCTCCGATACGAAATAGTAGTACAATTATATATGACGGTCCTCCGATATGATTGTAGGAATGCCAGATTTGTGAGCGATCATCGCCATCTTATGAACACAAACTAGTGGTATCTTTACGAATCCTGTCGAGTAGAGAGAACACCTCTGTTTTCTGCTCTGCCTGTTATTCTGAGTAGAAACCGCTTTTTAGGAGATGTTCGCAGCAAAGCTTGTTTTTATATAGTGCCCCTCCTTTCGGGAGTTCATCACCTCGCTGCCCAGACTTGAGCTTTCCCGGGCGGAACCTCTCTTTTTTTTATTTTACTTTTCAGTTTAATAGCGAATGAACAGTCACCAGCAAGTGGTCTGCTTCAACAGGAAGATGAGTATAGTATCACCCTTTCTTCTTTCTATTTCGATTTTAGTCTTTGTGATTTGAAAATTTAATTTAACTGTTTCTATTGTTCCAGCTTTCACGGAGCAATAGATTATCAACACTATGAATATCATCTCTGTTTTATAGATTGGAACAAGCAACGAAATCTAGCAGCATCACCGTTCCTGTCTTCCACATGTCTTCTGCAGTTTGAATCAAGTATTTCTTTCTTTTCGTTCAAGCACATCTGGGTACAATCAAACTCTGTATGATGTATGTCTATCTGTTTCTTCCAACATTAGCATCTCGAAGTCTTGGCAGCAATCATTGTCACAGAAGTAAAGTAAGTATTTTTTTTCCTTCTGTGTGTATATCTTTGTAATTTCAGGTACTCCTCTTGATCATGATGGAAATCTACTATCAGCTGTTGCAAGAACTGTGTGGATTGGAAAAAAACAACTGAATCCAGCAGCATCACCTATCCTGGCTGCCACATGTTTCCTGCAGTTACAGAAGTCCTCAAGTAAGTGTTTCTTTCTTTGTGTTCATGCACATCTGGGTACAATCAATTTCTGAAATATTAGCTTTATTTAAATGAATGCAGTTCTGCTTGTATTTCTTATCAGCTAACTTATGCAACTACAAAAAAAAAATAGTACATGGGTGTTTGATCATAGCCAGAAAGTTGAATATATCATTAAAAAAATTCCATTATGTTAGTGTATCTCTTTATTATATAAATCTAAAAAAACGTTTTTAAATAATTAAAAGAAAAAAATCATCACAGTAAAAATTATATATATGTAACAAAGAACACAAACAAACATGAAATTGCCATGAGTTTTAGCAAGAAGCAGAAAAGAGAAAAAGTGGAGATAACACCAGGGAAGTAACAGGTAAGAATGTTCTTCATTTCTTTTATTCCTTGTCTCGAATAGCACATAGATTTTTTTCATGTGGCAATTAAAAAAAAATAATCCAAGTCAAAAAATTGATGGAAAAAGTAGGCATGAAATTTCAATTAAGCATTAAAAAAATAACTTCTAATAATTATGTGATCTATATACAAATTGTCTCCTTTGAATATATATATATATATATATATTATACTGTTGGTAGAATTTTTCAGTAACTCATAACAACACAATATGTCATTCCAAAGAGTGCTCAATGCATGAAACAGAGCAATATATTGATTGTTGGAGAGCTATTGGCTACACATTAGCAAACGTGGTTCAATGACCCCCTAGCAGGGAAAATTACCTCATCCGGCCAAAAACAATCCCATGGATGGTTTTTGGCCTGATGAGGTGATTTTCCCTGCTAGAGGGTCATTGAAACACGTTTGCTAATGTGGTTTTTGGTCTGATGAGGTGATTTTCCCTGCTAGGGGGTCATTGAAACACGTTTGCTAATGTGGTTTTTGGCCTGATGAGATGATTTTCCCTGCTAGAGGGTCATTGAAACACGTTTGTTAATGTGGTTTTTGGCCTGATGAGGTGATTTTCCCTGCTAGGGGGTCATTGAAACACGTTTGCTAATGTGGTTTTTGGCCTGATGAGGTGATTTTCCCTGCTAGGGGGTCATTGAAACACGTTTGCTAATGTGGTTTTTGGCCTGATGAGATGATTTTCCCTGCTAGAGGGTCATTGAAACACGTTTGTTAATGTGGTTTTTGGCCTGATGAGGTGATTTTCCCTGCTAGGGGGTCATTGAAACACGTTTGCTGATGTGGTTTTTGGCCTGATGAGATGATTTTCCCTGCTAGAGGGTCATTGAAACACGTTTGTTAATGTGGTTTTTGGCCTGATGAGGTGATTTTCCCTGCTAGGGGGTCATTGAAAAACGTTTGCTAATGTGGTTTTTGGCCTGATGAGGTGATTTTCCCTGCTAGGGGGTCATTGAAACACGTTTGCTAATGTGGTTTTTGGCCTGATGAGGTGATTTTCCCTGCTAGGGGGTCATTGAAACACGTTTGCTAATGTGGTTTTTGGCCTGATGAGGTGATTTTCCCTGCTAGGGGGTCATTGAAACATGTTTGTTAATGTGGTTTTTGGCCTGATGAGATGATTTTCCCTGCAAGAGGGTCATTGAAACACGTTTGCTAATGTGGTTTTGGGCCTGATGAGATGATTTTCCCTGCTAGAGGGTAATTGAAACACGTTTGCTAATGTGGTTTTTGGCCTGATGAGATGATTTTCCCTGCTAGAGGGTCATTGAAACACGTTTGTTAATGTGGTTTTTGGCCTGATGAGGTGATTTTCCCTGCTAGGGGGTCATTGAAACACGTTTGCTAATGTGGTTTTTGGCCTGATGAGATGATTTTCCCTGCTAGAGGGTCATTGAAACACGTTTGTTAATGTGGTTTTTGTCCTGATGAGGTGATTTTCCCTGCTAGGGGGTCATTGAAACACGTTTGCTAATGTGGTTTTTGGCCTGATGAGATGATTTTCCCTGCTAGAGGGTCATTGAAACACGTTTGTTAATGTGGTTTTTGGCCTGATGAGGTGATTTTCCCTGCTAGGGGGTCATTGAAACACGTTTGCTAATGTGGTTTTTGGCCTGATGAGATGATTTTCCCTGCTAGAGGGTCATTGAAACACGTTTGTTAATGTGGTTTTTGGCCTGATGAGGTGATTTTCCCTGCTAGGGGGTCATTGAAACACGTTTGCTAATGTGGTTTTTGGCCTGATGAGGTGATTTTCCCTGCTAGGGGGTCATTGAAACACGTTTGCTAATGTGGTTTTTGGCCTGATGAGGTGATTTTCCCTGCTAGGGGGTCATTGAAACACGTTTGTTAATGTGGTTTTTGGCCTGATGAGATAGTTTTCCCTGCTAGAGGGTCATTGAAACACGTTTGCTAATGTGGTGTTTGGCCTGATGAGATGATTTTCCCTGCTAGCGGGTCATTGAAACACGTTTGTTAATGTGGTTTTTGGCCTGATGAGGTGATTTTCCCTGCTAGGGGGTCATTGAAACACGTTTGCTAATGTGGTTTTTGGCCTGATGAGGTGATTTTCCCTGCTAGAGGGTCATTGAAACACGTTTGTTAATGTGGTTTTTGGCCTGATGAGGTGATTTTCCCTGCTAGGGGGTCATTGAAACACGTTTGCTAATGTGGTTTTTGGCCTGATGAGGTGATTTTCCCTGCTAGGGGGTCATTGAAACACGTTTGTTAATGTGGTTTTTGGCCTGATGAGATGATTTTCCCTGCTAGAGGGTCATTGAAACACGTTTGCTAATGTGGTTTTTGGCCTGATGAGATGATTTTCCCTGCTAGAGGGTAATTGAAACACGTTTGCTAATGTGGTTTTTGGCCTGATGAGGTGATTTTCCCTGCTAGGGGGTCATTGAAACACGTTCGCTAATGTGGTTTTTGGCCTGATGAGGTGATTTTCCCTGCTAGGGGGTCATTGAAACACGTTTGCTAATGTGGTTTTTGGCCTGATGAGATGATTTTCCCTGCTAGAGGGTCATTGAAACACGTTTGCTAATGTGGTTTTTGGCCTGATGAGGTGATTTTCCCTGCTAGGGGGTCATTGAAACACGTTTGTTAATGTGGTTTTTGGCCTGATGAGGTGATTTTCCCTGCTAGGGGGTCATTGAAACACGTTTGCTAATGTGGTTTTTGGCCTGATGAGGTGATTTTCCCTGCTAGGGGGTCATTGAAACACGTTTGCTAATGTGGTTTTTGGCCTGATGAGATGATTTTCCCTGCTAGAGGGTCATTGAAACACGTTTGTTAATGTGGTTTTTGGCCTGATGAGGTGATTTTCCCTGCTAGGGGGTCATTGAAACACGTTTGCTAATGTGGTTTTTGGCCTGATGAGGTGATTTTCCCTGCTAGGGGGTCATTGAAACACGTTTGCTAATGTGGTTTTTGGCCTGATGAGGTGATTTTCCCTGCTAGGGGGTCATTGAAACACGTTTGCTAATGTGGTTTTTGGCCTGATGAGGTGATTTTCCCTGCTAGAGGGTCATTGAAACACGTTTGTTAATGTGGTTTTTGGCCTGATGAGGTGATTTTCCCTGCTAGAGGGTCATTGAAACACGTTTGCTAATGTGGTTTTTGGCCTGATGAGATGATTTTCCCTGCTAGAGGGTCATTGAAACACGTTTGCTAATGTGGTTTTTGGCCTGATGAGGTGATTTTCCCTGCTAGGGGGTCATTGAAACACGTTTGCTAATGTGGTTTTTGGCCTGATGAGGTGATTTTCCCTGCTAGGGGGTCATTGAAACACGTTTGCTAATGTGGTTTTTGGCCTGATGAGGTGATTTTCCCTGCTAGAGGGTCATTGAAACACGTTTGTTAATGTGGTTTTTGGCCTGATGAGGTGATTTTCCCTGCTAGGGGGTCATTGAAACACGTTTGCTAATGTGGTTTTTGGCCTGATGAGGTGATTTTCCCTGCTAGGGGGTCATTGAAACACGTTTGCTAATGTGGTTTTTGGCCTGATGAGATAGTTTTCCCTGCTAGAGGGTCATTGAAACACGTTTGCTAATGTGGTGTTTGGCCTGATGAGATGATTTTCCCTGCTAGAGGGTCATTGAAACACGTTTGTTAATGTGGTTTTTGGCCTGATGAGGTGATTTTCCCTGCTAGGGGGTCATTGAAACACGTTTGCTAATGTGGTTTTTGGCCTGATGAGGTGATTTTCCCTGCTAGAGGGTCATTGAAACACGTTTGTTAATGTGGTTTTTGGCCTGATGAGGTGATTTTCCCTGCTAGGGGGTCATTGAAACACGTTTGCTAATGTGGTTTTTGGCCTGATGAGGTGATTTTCCCTGCTAGGGGGTCATTGAAACACGTTTGCTAATGTGGTTTTTGGCCTGATGAGATGATTTTCCCTGCTAGAGGGTCATTGAAACACGTTTGCTAATGTGGTTTTTGGCCTGATGAGATGATTTTCCCTGCTAGAGGGTAATTGAAACACGTTTGCTAATGTGGTTTTTGGCCTGATGAGGTGATTTTCCCTGCTAGGGGGTCATTGAAACACGTTCGCTAATGTGGTTTTTGGCCTGATGAGGTGATTTTCCCTGCTAGGGGGTCATTGAAACACGTTTGCTAATGTGGTTTTTGGCCTGATGAGATGATTTTCCCTGCTAGAGGGTCATTGAAACACGTTTGCTAATGTGGTTTTTGGCCTGATGAGATAGTTTTCCCTGCTAGAGGGTCATTGAAACACGTTTGCTAATGTGGTGTTTGGCCTGATGAGATGATTTTCCCTGCTAGAGGGTCATTGAAACACGTTTGTTAATGTGGTTTTTGGCCTGATGAGGTGATTTTCCCTGCTAGGGGGTCATTGAAACACGTTTGCTAATGTGGTTTTTGGCCTGATGAGGTGACTTTCCCTGCAAGAGGGTCATTGAAACAGGTTTGTTAATGTGGTTTTTGGCCTGATGAGGTGATTTTCCCTGCTAGGGGGTCATTGAAACACGTTTGCTAATGTGGTTTTTGGCCTGATGAGGTGATTTTCCCTGCTAGGGGGTAATTGAAACACGTTTGTTAATGTGGTTTTTGGCCTGATGAGATGATTTTCCCTGCTAGAGGGTCATTGAAACACGTTTGCTAATGTGGTTTTTGGCCTGATGAGATGATTTTCCCTGCTAGAGGGTAATTGAAACACGTTTGCTAATGTGGTTTTTGGCCTGATGAGGTGATTTTCCCTGCTAGGGGGTCATTGAAACACGTTTGCTAATGTGGTTTTTGGCCTGATTAGGTGATTTTCCCTGCTAGGGGGTCATTGAAACACGTTTGCTAATGTGGTTTTTGGCCTGATGAGGTGATTTTCCCTGCTAGAGGGTAATTGAAACACGTTTGCTAATGTGGTTTTTGGCCTGATGAGATGATTTTCCCTGCTAGAGGGTCATTGAAACACGTTTGTTAATGTGGTTTTTGGCCTGATGAGGTGATTTTCCCTGCTAGGGGGTCATTGAAACACGTTTGCTAATGTGGTTTTTGGCCTGATGAGATGATTTTCCCTGCTAGAGGGTCATTGAAACACGTTTGTTAATGTGGTTTTTGGCCTGATGAGGTGATTTTCCCTGCTAGGGGGTCATTGAAACACGTTTGCTAATGTGGTTTTTGGCCTGATGAGATGATTTTCCCTGCTAGAGGGTCATTGAAACACGTTTGTTAATGTGGTTTTTGGCCTGATGAGGTGATTTTCCCTGCTAGGGGGTCATTGAAACACGTTTGCTAATGTGGTTTTTGGCCTGATGAGATGATTTTCCCTGCTAGAGGGTCATTGAAACACGTTTGTTAATGTGGTTTTTGGCCTGATGAGGTGATTTTCCCTGCTAGGGGGTCATTGAAACACGTTTGCTAATGTGGTTTTTGGCCTGATGAGGTGATTTTCCCTGCTAGGGGGTCATTGAAACACGTTTGCTAATGTGGTTTTTGGCCTGATGAGGTGATTTTCCCTGCTAGGGGGTCATTGAAACACGTTTGTTAATGTGGTTTTTGGCCTGATGAGATAGTTTTCCCTGCTAGAGGGTCATTGAAACACGTTTGCTAATGTGGTGTTTGGCCTGATGAGATGATTTTCCCTGCTAGAGGGTCATTGAAACACGTTTGTTAATGTGGTTTTTGGCCTGATGAGGTGATTTTCCCTGCTAGGGGGTCATTGAAACACGTTTGCTAATGTGGTTTTTGGCCTGATGAGGTGATTTTCCCTGCTAGAGGGTCATTGAAACACGTTTGTTAATGTGGTTTTTGGCCTGATGAGGTGATTTTCCCTGCTAGGGGGTCATTGAAACACGTTTGCTAATGTGGTTTTTGGCCTGATGAGGTGATTTTCCCTGCTAGGGGGTCATTGAAACACGTTTGTTAATGTGGTTTTTGGCCTGATGAGATGATTTTCCCTGCTAGAGGGTCATTGAAACACGTTTGCTAATGTGGTTTTTGGCCTGATGAGATGATTTTCCCTGCTAGAGGGTAATTGAAACACGTTTGCTAATGTGGTTTTTGGCCTGATGAGGTGATTTTCCCTGCTAGGGGGTCATTGAAACACGTTCGCTAATGTGGTTTTTGGCCTGATGAGGTGATTTTCCCTGCTAGGGGGTCATTGAAACACGTTTGCTAATGTGGTTTTTGGCCTGATGAGATGATTTTCCCTGCTAGAGGGTCATTGAAACACGTTTGCTAATGTGGTTTTTGGCCTGGTGAGGTGATTTTCCCTGCTAGGGGGTCATTGAAACACGTTTGTTAATGTGGTTTTTGGCCTGATGAGGTGATTTTCCCTGCTAGGGGGTCATTGAAACACGTTTGCTAATGTGGTTTTTGGCCTGATGAGGTGATTTTCCCTGCTAAGGGGTCATTGAAACACGTTTGCTAATGTGGTTTTTGGCCTGATGAGATGATTTTCCCTGCTAGAGGGTCATTGAAACACGTTTGTTAATGTGGTTTTTGGCCTGATGAGGTGATTTTCCCTGCTAGGGGGTCATTGAAACACGTTTGCTAATGTGGTTTTTGGCCTGATGAGGTGATTTTCCCTGCTAGGGGGTCATTGAAACACGTTTGCTAATGTGGTTTTTGGCCTGATGAGGTGATTTTCCCTGCTAGGGGGTCATTGAAACACGTTTGCTAATGTGGTTTTTGGCCTGATGAGATGATTTTCCCTGCTAGAGGGTCATTGAAACACGTTTGTTAATGTGGTTTTTGGCCTGATGAGGTGATTTTCCCTGCTAGGGGGTCATTGAAACACGTTTGCTAATGTGGTTTTTGGCCTGATGAGATGATTTTCCCTGCTAGAGGGTCATTGAAACACGTTTGTTAATGTGGTTTTTGGCCTGATGAGGTGATTTTCCCTGCTAGGGGGTCATTGAAACACGTTTGCTAATGTGGTTTTTGGCCTGATGAGGTGATTTTCCCTGCTAGGGGGTCATTGAAACACGTTTGCTAATGTGGTTTTTGGCCTGATGAGGTGATTTTCCCTGCTAGGGGGTCATTGAAACACGTTTGTTAATGTGGTTTTTGGCCTGATGAGATAGTTTTCCCTGCTAGAGGGTCATTGAAACACGTTTGCTAATGTGGTGTTTGGCCTGATGAGATGATTTTCCCTGCTAGAGGGTCATTGAAACACGTTTGTTAATGTGGTTTTTGGCCTGATGAGGTGATTTTCCCTGCTAGGGGGTCATTGAAACACGTTTGCTAATGTGGTTTTTGGCCTGATGAGGTGATTTTCCCTGCTAGAGGGTCATTGAAACACGTTTGTTAATGTGGTTTTTGGCCTGATGAGGTGATTTTCCCTGCTAGGGGGTCATTGAAACACGTTTGCTAATGTGGTTTTTGGCCTGATGAGGTGATTTTCCCTGCTAGGGGGTCATTGAAACACGTTTGTTAATGTGGTTTTTGGCCTGATGAGATGATTTTCCCTGCTAGAGGGTCATTGAAACACGTTTGCTAATGTGGTTTTTGGCCTGATGAGATGATTTTCCCTGCTAGAGGGTAATTGAAACACGTTTGCTAATGTGGTTTTTGGCCTGATGAGGTGATTTTCCCTGCTAGGGGGTCATTGAAACACGTTCGCTAATGTGGTTTTTGGCCTGATGAGGTGATTTTCCCTGCTAGGGGGTCATTGAAACACGTTTGCTAATGTGGTTTTTGGCCTGATGAGATGATTTTCCCTGCTAGAGGGTCATTGAAACACGTTTGCTAATGTGGTTTTTGGCCTGATGAGGTGATTTTCCCTGCTAGGGGGTCATTGAAACACGTTTGTTAATGTGGTTTTTGGCCTGATGAGGTGATTTTCCCTGCTAGGGGGTCATTGAAACACGTTTGCTAATGTGGTTTTTGGCCTGATGAGGTGATTTTCCCTGCTAGGGGGTCATTGAAACACGTTTGCTAATGTGGTTTTTGGCCTGATGAGATGATTTTCCCTGCTAGAGGGTCATTGAAACACGTTTGTTAATGTGGTTTTTGGCCTGATGAGGTGATTTTCCCTGCTAGGGGGTCATTGAAACACGTTTGCTAATGTGGTTTTTGGCCTGATGAGGTGATTTTCCCTGCTAGGGGGTCATTGAAACACGTTTGCTAATGTGGTTTTTGGCCTGATGAGGTGATTTTCCCTGCTAGGGGGTCATTGAAACACGTTTGCTAATGTGGTTTTTGGCCTGATGAGGTGATTTTCCCTGCTAGAGGGTCATTGAAACACGTTTGTTAATGTGGTTTTTGGCCTGATGAGGTGATTTTCCCTGCTAGAGGGTCATTGAAACACGTTTGCTAATGTGGTTTTTGGCCTGATGAGATGATTTTCCCTGCTAGAGGGTCATTGAAACACGTTTGCTAATGTGGTTTTTGGCCTGATGAGGTGATTTTCCCTGCTAGGGGGTCATTGAAACACGTTTGCTAATGTGGTTTTTGGCCTGATGAGGTGATTTTCCCTGCTAGGGGGTCATTGAAACACGTTTGCTAATGTGGTTTTTGGCCTGATGAGGTGATTTTCCCTGCTAGAGGGTCATTGAAACACGTTTGTTAATGTGGTTTTTGGCCTGATGAGGTGATTTTCCCTGCTAGGGGGTCATTGAAACACGTTTGCTAATGTGGTTTTTGGCCTGATGAGGTGATTTTCCCTGCTAGGGGGTCATTGAAACACGTTTGCTAATGTGGTTTTTGGCCTGATGAGATAGTTTTCCCTGCTAGAGGGTCATTGAAACACGTTTGCTAATGTGGTGTTTGGCCTGATGAGATGATTTTCCCTGCTAGAGGGTCATTGAAACACGTTTGTTAATGTGGTTTTTGGCCTGATGATGTGATTTTCCCTGCTAGGGGGTCATTGAAACACGTTTGCTAATGTGGTTTTTGGCCTGATGAGGTGATTTTCCCTGCTAGAGGGTCATTGAAACACGTTTGTTAATGTGGTTTTTGGCCTGATGAGATGATTTTCCCTGCTAGGGGGTCATTGAAACACGTTTGCTAATGTGGTTTTTGGCCTGATGAGGTGATTTTCCCTGCTAGGGGGTCATTGAAACACGTTTGCTAATGTGGTTTTTGGCCTGATGAGATGATTTTCCCTGCTAGAGGGTCATTGAAACACGTTTGCTAATGTGGTTTTTGGCCTGATGAGATGATTTTCCCTGCTAGAGGGTAATTGAAACACGTTTGCTAATGTGGTTTTTGGCCTGATGAGGTGATTTTCCCTGCTAGGGGGTCATTGAAACACGTTCGCTAATGTGGTTTTTGGCCTGATGAGGTGATTTTCCCTGCTAGGGGGTCATTGAAACACGTTTGCTAATGTGGTTTTTGGCCTGATGAGATGATTTTCCCTGCTAGAGGGTCATTGAAACACGTTTGCTAATGTGGTTTTTGGCCTGATGAGGTGATTTTCCCTGCTAGGGGGTCATTGAAACACGTTTGTTAATGTGGTTTTTGGCCTGATGAGGTGATTTTCCCTGCTAGGGGGTCATTGAAACACGTTTGCTAATGTGGTTTTTGGCCTGATGAGGTGATTTTACCTGATAGGGGGTCATTGAAACACGTTTGCTAATGTGGTTTTTGGCCTGATGAGCTGATTTTCCCTGCTAGAGGGTCATTAAAACACGTTTGTTAATGTGGTTTTTGGCCTGATGAGGTGATTTTCCCTGCTAGGGGGTCATTGAAACACGTTTGCTAATGTGGTTTTTGGCCTGATGAGGTGATTTTCCCTGCTAGGGGGTCATTGAAACACGTTTGCTAATGTGGTTTTTGGCCTGATGAGGTGATTTTCCCTGCTAGGGGGTCATTGAAACACGTTTGCTAATGTGGTTTTTGGCCTGATGAGGTGATTTTCCCTGCTAGACGGTCATTGAAACACGTTTGTTAATGTGGTTTTTGGCCTGATGAGGTGATTTTCCCTGCTAGAGGGTCATTGAAACACGTTTGCTAATGTGGTGTTTGGCCTGATGAGATGATTTTCCCTGCTAGAGGGTCATTGAAACACGTTTGCTAATGTGGTTTTTGGCCTGATGTGGTGATTTTCCCTGCTAGGGGGTCATTGAAACACGTTTGCTAATGTGGTTTTTGGCCTGATGAGGTGATTTTCCCTGCTAGGGGGTCATTGAAACACGTTTGCTAATGTGGTTTTTGGCCTGATGAGGTGATTTTCCCTGCTAGGGGGTCATTGAAACACGTTTGTTAATGTGGTTTTTGGCCTGATGAGATAGTTTTCCCTGCTAGAGGGTCATTGAAACACGTTTGCTAATGTGGTGTTTGGCCTGATGAGATGATTTTCCCTGCTAGAGGGTCATTGAAACACGTTTGTTAATGTGGTTTTTGGCCTGATGAGGTGATTTTCCCTGCTAGGGGGTCATTGAAACATGTTTGCTAATGTGGTTTTTGGCCTGATGAGGTGATTTTCCCTGCTAGAGGGTCATTGAAACACGTTTGTTAATGTGGTTTTTGGCCTGATGAGGTGATTTTCCCTGCTAGGGGGTCATTGAAACACGTTTGCTAATGTGGTTTTTGGCCTGATGAGGTGATTTTCCCTGCTAGGGGGTAATTGAAACACGTTTGTTAATGTGGTTTTTGGCCTGATGAGATGATTTTCCCTGCTAGAGGGTAATTGAAACACGTTTGCTAATGTGGTTTTTGGCCTGATGAGGTGATTTTCCCTGCTAGGGGGTCATTGAAACACGTTTGCTAATGTGGTTTTTGGCCTGATGAGGTGATTTTCCCTGCTAGGGGGTCATTGAAACACGTTTGCTAATGTGGTTTTTGGCCTGATGAGGTGATTTTCCCTGCTAGGGGGTCATTGAAACACGTTTGTTAATGTGGTTTTTGGCCTGATGAGGTGATTTTCCCTGCTAGGGGGTCATTGAAACACGTTTGCTAATGTGGTTTTTGGCCTGATGAGGTGATTTTCCCTGCTAGGGGGTCATTGAAACACGTTTGCTAATGTGGTTTTTGGCCTGATGAGATAGTTTTCCCTGCTAGAGGGTCATTGAAACACGTTTGCTAATGTGGTGTTTGGCCTGATGAGATGATTTTCCCTGCTAGAGGGTCATTGAAACACGTTTGTTAATGTGGTTTTTGGCCTGATGAGGTGATTTTCCATGCTAGGGGGTCATTGAAACACGTTTGTTAATGTGGTTTTTGGCCTGATGAGGTGATTTTCCCTGCTAGGGGGTCATTGAAACACGTTTGCTAATGTGGTTTTTGGCCTGATGAGGTGATTTTCCCTGCTAGGGGGTCATTGAAACACGTTTGCTAATGTGGTTTTTGGCCTGATGAGATGATTTTCCCTGCTAGAGGGTCATTGAAACACGTTTGCTAATGTGGTTTTTGGCCTGATGAGATGATTTTCCCTGCTAGAGGGTAATTGAAACACGTTTGCTAATGTGGTTTTTGGCCTGATGAGGTGATTTTCCCTGCTAGGGGGTCATTGAAACACGTTCGCTAATGTGGTTTTTGGCCTGATGAGGTGATTTTCCCTGCTAGGGGGTCATTGAAACACGTTTGCTAATGTGGTTTTTGGCCTGATGAGATGATTTTCCCTGCTAGAGGGTCATTGAAACACGTTTGCTAATGTGGTTTTTGGCCTGATGAGGTGATTTTCCCTGCTAGGGGGTCATTGAAACACGTTTGTTAATGTGGTTTTTGGCCTGATGAGGTGATTTTCCCTGCTAGGGGGTCATTGAAACACGTTTGCTAATGTGGTTTTTGGCCTGATGAGGTGATTTTACCTGCTAGGGGGTCATTGAAACACGTTTGCTAATGTGGTTTTTGGCCTGATGAGATGATTTTCCCTGCTAGAGGGTCATTGAAACACGTTTGTTAATGTGGTTTTTGGCCTGATGAGGTGATTTTCCCTGCTAGGGGGTCATTGAAACACGTTTGCTAATGTGGTTTTTGGCCTGATGAGGTGATTTTCCCTGCTAGGGGGTCATTGAAACACGTTTGCTAATGTGGTTTTTGGCCTGATGAGGTGATTTTCCCTGCTAGGGGGTCATTGAAACACGTTTGCTAATGTGGTTTTTGGCCTGATGAGGTGATTTTCCCTGCTAGACGGTCATTGAAACACGTTTGTTAATGTGGTTTTTGGCCTGATGAGGTGATTTTCCCTGCTAGAGGGTCATTGAAACACGTTTGCTAATGTGGTGTTTGGCCTGATGAGATGATTTTCCCTGCTAGTGGGTCATTGAAACACGTTTGCTAATGTGGTTTTTGGCCTGATGAGGTGATTTTCCCTGCTAGAGGGTCATTGAAACATGTTTGCTAATGTGGTTTTTGGCCTGATGAGGTGATTTTCCCTGCTAGGGGGTCATTGAAACACGTTTGCTAATGTGGTTTTTGGCCTGATGAGATGATTTTCCCTGCTAGAGGGTCATTGAAACACGTTTGTTAATGTGGTTTTTGGCCTGATGAGGTGATTTTCCCTGCTAGGTGGTCATTGAAACACGTTTGCTAATGTGGTTTTTGGCCTGATGAGGTGATTTTCCCTGCTAGGGGGTCATTGAAACACGTTTGCTAATGTGGTTTTTGGCCTGATGAGGTGATTTTCCCTGCTAGGGGGTCATTGAAACACGTTTGCTAATGTGGTTTTTGGCCTGATGAGGTGATTTTCCCTGCTAGAGGGTCATTGAAACACGTTTGTTAATGTGGTTTTTGGCCTGATGAGGTGATTTTCCCTGCTAGAGGGTCATTGAAACACGTTTGCTAATGTGGTGTTTGGCCTGATGAGATGATTTTCCCTGCTAGAGGGTCATTGAAACACGTTTGCTAATGTGGTTTTTGGCCTGATGAGGTGATTTTCCCTGCTAGGGGGTCATTGAAACACGTTTGCTAATGTGGTTTTTGGCCTGATGAGGTGATTTTCCCTGCTAGGGGGTCATTGAAACACGTTTGCTAATGTGGTTTTTGGCCTGATGAGATGATTTTCCCTGCTAGAGGGTCATTGAAACACGTTTGTTAATGTGGTTTTTGGCCTGATGAGGTGATTTTCCCTGCTAGGGGGTCATTGAAACACGTTTGCTAATGTGGTTTTTGGCCTGATGAGGTGATTTTCCCTGCTAGGGGGTCATTGAAACACGTTTGCTAATGTGGTTTTTGGCCTGATGAGGTGATTTTCCCTGCTAGGGGGTCATTGAAACACGTTTGCTAATGTGGTTTTTGGCCTGATGAGGTGATTTTCCCTGCTAGGGGGTCATTGAAACACGTTTGCTAATGTGGTTTTTGGCCTGATGAGGTGATTTTCCCTGCTAGGGGGTCATTGAAACACGTTTGCTAATGTGGTTTTTGGCCTGATGAGGTGATTTTCCCTGCTAGAGGGTCATTGAAACACGTTTGCTAATGTGGTTTTTGGCCTGATGAGATGATTTTCCCTGCTAGAGGGTCATTGAAACACGTTTGCTAATGTGGTTTTTGGCCTGATGAGGTGATTTTCCCTGCTAGGGGGTCATTGAAACACGTTTGCTAATGTGGTTTTTGGCCTGATGAGGTGATTTTCCCTGCTAGGGGGTCATTGAAACACGTTTGCTAATGTGGTTTTTGGCCTGACGAGGTGATTTTCCCTGCTAGAGGGTCATTGAAACACGTTTGTTAATGTGGTTTTTGGCCTGATGAGGTGATTTTCCCTGCTAGGGGGTAATTGAAACACGTTCGCTAATGTGGTTTTTGGCCTGATGAGGTGATTTTCCCTGCTAGGGGGTCATTGAAACACGTTTGCTAATGTGGTTTTTGGCCTGATGAGATAGTTTTCCCTGCTAGAGGGTCATTGAAACACGTTTGCTAATGTGGTGTTTGGCCTGATGAGATGATTTTCCCTGCTAGAGGGTCATTGAAACACGTTTGTTAATGTGGTTTTTGGCCTGATGAGGTGATTTTCCCTGCTAGGGGGTCATTGAAACACGTTTGCTAATGTGGTTTTTGGCCTGATGAGGTGATTTTCCCTGCTAGAGGGTCATTGAAACACGTTTGTTAATGTGGTTTTTGGCCTGATGAGGTGATTTTCCCTGCTAGGGGGTCATTGAAACACGTTTGCTAATGTGGTTTTTGGCCTGATGAGGTGATTTTCCCTGCTAGGGGGTCATTGAAACACGTTTGCTAATGTGGTTTTTGGCCTGATGAGATGATTTTCCCTGCTAGAGGGTCATTGAAACACGTTTGCTAATGTGGTTTTTGGCCTGATGAGATGATTTTCCCTGCTAGAGGGTAATTGAAACACGTTTGCTAATGTGGTTTTTGGCCTGATGAGGTGATTTTCCCTGCTAGGGGGTCATTGAAACACGTTCGCTAATGTGGTTTTTGGCCTGATGAGGCGATTTTCCCTGCTAGGGGGTCATTGAAACACGTTTGCTTTTGTGGTTTTTGGCCTGATGAGATGATTTTCCCTGCTAGAGGGTCATTGAAACACGTTTGCTAATGTGGTTTTTGGCCTGATGAGGTGATTTTCCCTGCTAGGGGGTCATTGAAACACGTTTGCTAATGTGGTTTTTGGCCTGATGAGGTGATTTTCCCTGCTAGGGTGTCATTGAAACACGTTTGTTAATGTGGTTTTTGGCCTGATGAGGTGATTTTCCCTGCTAGGGGGTCATTGAAACACGTTTGTTAATGTTGTTTTTGGCCTGATGAGGTGATTTTCCCTGCTAGGGGGTCATTGAAACACGTTTGTTAATGTGGTTTTTGGCCTGATGAGGTGATTTTCCCTGCTAGGGGGTCATTGAAACACGTTTGCTAATGTGGTTTTTGGCCTGATGAGGTGATTTTCCCTGCTAGGGGGTCATTGAAACACGTTTGTTAATGTGGTTTTTGGCCTGATGAGGTGATTTTCCCTGCTAGGGGGTCATTGAAACACGTTTGTTAATGTGGTTTTTGGCCTGATGAGGTGATTTTCCCTGCTAGGGGGTCATTTAAACACGTTTGTTAATGTGGTTTTTGGCCTGATGAGGTGATTTTCCCTGCTAGGGGGTCATTGAAACACGTTTGCTAATGTGGTTTTTGGCCTGATGAGATGATTTTCCCTGCTAGGGGGTCATTGAAACACGTTTGCTAATGTGGTTTTTGGCCTGATGAGGTGATTTCCCTGCTAGAGGGTCATTGACACAATTTTGATAATGTGGTTTTTGGCCTGATCAGATGATTTTCCCTGCTAGGGGGTCATTGAAACACGTTTGCTAATGTGGTTTTTGGCCTGATGAGGTGATTTTCCCTGCTAGGGGGTCATTGAAACACGTTTGCTAATGTGGTTTTTGGCCTGATGAGATGGTTTTCCCTGCTAGGGGGTCATTGAAACACGTTTGCTAATGTGGTTTTTGGCCTGATGAGATGATTTTCCCTGCTAGAGGGTCATTGAAACACGTTTGCTAATGTGTAGCCAATAGCTCTCCAACAATCAATAAATATATATATATATATATATATATATATATATATATATATATATATATATATATGTATATATATATAGATATAGATATATATATATAGATATAGATATATATATAATGAGAGACCGAAAGATAAATATATCCAATGATTAATGAATTAGTAGAGCTAGTTGTTAAATTTTTTAAATATATATGGCAATTTAGATGACAAGATTTACTGCTAAAATTATCAATGCATTATTAGAGATAACTGTTAAGCTTTAAAAAATATATATAAAAATTCAAATGACAGGACTTGTATGTAGAGTACTCAATACATCAGTAGAACAAGGTATTAAGTTAAAATATGCATACGTCAATTTAGATGACCACACTGTTTTGTATGCTTGTTTGAATATAATAAACATATTATAATATCAATTTGAATAATTTTAGTCAAATTTTTATGGATTCTAAATGAAAAATCTAAAATGTCACTATTGCTCTATGTATGATTAAGCACTTGCATATAGTTGTCTTTCAATAATATAAACCTTTGATAACATCAGCTCTTTCTAGTGTTGAGCACTCTTCAAAGTGTAGTTATTTAGTAAAAAGCTTAATGCTCTATATATGAGTGAGCGCACGTCTAGTACTGTTTTAATTTAAATGTTACTAGTTCCTTGAAGAAAATTAACCTTTAATAATATTAGCTCTGTCTAGTGTTGAGCACTGTTCAAAGTGTAATTATTTAAAAATCTAAATAAAATGTCTATATTTCTCCAAGTACGATTGAGCAATCCCATAACTCTCGTTAAATGTTAATGTTTATTTCTCTTGTAATAAAATTAACCTTTGATAATATCACCTCTGTCTAGTGTTGAGCACTGTTAAAGTAATTATTAAGTAAACATCTAAATAAAATATCTTTATTGCTCTGTCTGATTGAGCACTCTTATATAACTCTCGTTGAATTTTAATGTTTATTTCTCTTGTAATAATATACACCTTTAATAATATCAGTTCTGTGTAGTATGGAGCACTGTTCAAAGTATAATTAAAAATCAAAATAAAATGTCTATATTTCTCTAACTAGGATTGAGCACTCTTATATAACTTTGGTTAATTTAATGTTAATTTTCTTGTAATGAAATTAACCATTGATCATATCAGCTCTATCTAGTGTTGAGCACTATTCAAAGTGTAATTATTAAGTAAAAATCTAAATACAATGTGTATATTTCTCTAAGTACGACTGAGAACTCTTATATAACGCTCGTTTATTGTTATTTAAATAAAATTAACCTGTAATAATATCAGCTCTTTTTTCCAAGCTCTGTATTTAGTTTTGAAAACATTTGTCAATTATAGCAGAGAGATTTCCTTTAAGAGTGCTCAATGTCTGAGTTAAGCTTTGAAGTTATTTGAAAAGTATAAATTTCTGTTATGCGATCCAACGTTTACTTCGTGACTCCTAAATAGATATGTACAACTCTGTAGTAAGTTTTAAAATTGTATTGCGAGTATGCTGGAAAAGTAATTACCAGAGTGCTTAATACTCTTGTAGAGTTCTGTGGAAAGATTTGAAAGAATTTTTCTCATTTATTCTAGACAGCTTTACTTTGAGTAAAGCTCTATCGTAAGTTTAAAAATATATATGCCAATGACGCTCACATGGGCTCAATAGCTTTATATAGCTGTGTAGTAAATTTAAAAATTGCATTGTTTAATTATGCAAGACGAATTTACTTTGAGAGTGCTCAATGCATTTATAGAGCTTTGTAGTAAGATTTGGAAACATTTTGGCAATTATTTTAGACAAATCTACTTCCAGAGAGCTCAATATATTAGAGCTAAATAAAACATTTGGAAAACATATATGGCATTTCAACTGCATAAATTTATTTGGACAAAGCTTAATAGACGACAATAGCTAAATATAGACTTTCAGAAAACATGTATGACAATTAAGCTACACGAATATACTTTGACAGTGCTCAATACATTCAGAAAACATATATGGCAATTCAGCTACGTATGAAGAGCTCTGCAGTAAATGTTGAAAATATAAATGTCAATACGTAAGTATAGATATACAGTAAGTTTTTAAAATATATATATGACAAGTATTTGAGACAAGTTTCCTATTTTAGTGCCTAATATATTTGAGAGCCCTATGGTAAATGTAAAAAGCATATTTCAAAATTATGTTAGACTAATTGTCTTTGAGAGTGCTCATTTATAAGTAGAGCGCAGTAGAAATTTTTTTAGACATGTTCGGCAATTTAAGTTCATATCAGTTAATAAGTAGAGCTATATAGTGAGTTTTGAAAATTTATATGGCACTTATCCTAGACAAGTTAACTCTTGTAGCTGCGCAATACATTAGTAGAGTTCTATCGTAGTTTTGGGATATGGTTCTCACTTTATTAGGGCAATAACTTGGACACATTTTACTCTGGACAGATTCATTGAGGACGACCAAAGGTACCCTGTTTTTTTCCACTCTGCTGAATAAGACTCATCCGTGTTGGTTCACTTTTAGGACATTAAAGGAAAAAGGTGTAGAATTAAAAAAAAAAGTGAATGCAAAAATGTATTGTAGATGTCTTTGCAAGTCATTCATTTTCACTTTCATAACACAAAAACATCTGTAAGAAATTGATAAAAGAATGCACAAACAATAAAATACAACTTTGCTGTCTTGGAATATGAGATCACTTCCCCTACTGAAATTCCTGCACACCTTCAACTAAACAAAAAAAAAAACTTCCCAATGCAATACTTTACAAGCAATTACAGTGTCAGACTTGGTACTGCAATGACTCTGTAAACTGAAGCAAAATTGATTCATGTTAACCCCTCTCCCAACAAAACAGATTAACTAAAAAAAGCCTTGGCAGAGCAAGACACAATTACAAATGTGTATGAAAAAGCAATAAATGAATAAATAATCAACCAAGTAATGAATTATGATTTTCTGGTGTTTGATGGAATGTGAATAGGCATACAGCCTGGATAATTTTCAAAGGTAAGTGATGATATTCATTATTATTGTCTTTTTGGATTAGTTCAGATATATCTCATAACTATAATTGTTTTATGTATATATTTATGTCTAGATGTTATGGGTGCTATGTGCGTGTTCCCTATAGAAAAAAATCTACATAAAATCAAAAAGTGTATTCTGGTGTAAAACTAACCAGTAAAAACAATGCTTGTGTTCCTGATAGATCAAGTGTGCTTAAATGAAGGCTGAACACATCAACTATTTCTTATTAGCATATAAATTTAATCATGAATATGGAATTTTCTGGGGAAATTTATTTATCTCCCTTCCCTGTCTATCTTTCTTTCTCTTTTATCTAGATCTGTCTATTTCTCTTTTTTATTCTTTATCCCTATTATACCTCTCGCCATCTCCTACGTTTGAACTTAAAATTTCAACATGTCTAGATCAATAAGCTTCTTATTTACCGGTACCTACATCGCCTTTGTTTTGAACTTAGAAGTTTTAACTTGAATACATATTGATATATCGAGGAAACAGTAGGCGTCGATCGAGTACTTCCAGACGCCTACCTACACCGTGCAGAGAGAGAAAAGAAAAAAAACTAAGTCCCGATATGCCTAGCAGATAAGAAGGCATTTTGTGACGCCTACACGCACCCAAGGTGTAAGTATGCGTCGATCGGGCACTTCCAGACGCTTACTTACACAGTTTTAAACTTAAAAATTGTAACTTGAATACACGTTGACATGTCTTGGTCTAGTAGCTTCTAATCTACCGGTACCTACATCCCCCTTTGTTTGAACATAGACATTTTCATTTGAATACACGTTGACATGTCTTGGTCTAGTAGCATCTCATCTACGTATACATACATCCCCTCTTGTTTGGACTTAGAAATTTTCAATTGAATGCACGCTGAAATGTCTTGGTCTATTAGCTTCTCATCTACCTATACATACGTCCCCTCTTGTTTGAACTTAGAAATTTTCATTTGAATACACGTTGACTTGTCTTGGTCGATTAGCTTCTCATCTTCTGTTACGTACATCCCGTTTTGTTTTGACTAAGAAATTTTCATATAATACACGTTGACTTGTCTTGGTCTAGTAGCTTCTATTCTATTCTACCGGTACCTACACCCCTCTATGTTTGAACTTAGAAACTTTCATTTCAATACACGTTGACATGTCTTGGTTGATTAGCTTCTCATCTACCTGTACCTACATCCCTCTTGTTTGAACTTAGAAATTTGAATCTGAATACACGTTGACATGCCTTGGTCTAGTAGCTTCTTATCTACCGGTACCTGGATCCCCCTTTGTTTGTACTTAGAAATCTCCATTTGAATACACGTTGACATGTTTTGGTCTAGTAGCTTCCCATCTACCTGTACCTACATACCCTCTTGTTTTACTTAGAAATTTTCATTTGAATACACGTTGAAATAAAATAAAATTATGGTGATAATTCCCCATCATATGACCTTGTAAAACGCTGTCATCGTGAATTAAAACATGGCCGGAAGTCTGTGGAAACAGCTCCCAGACCTGGTCGCCCCCCCCCCTTCTGCCATTGATAAGGCATCTGTCCGTCAAGTTGAGGCTCCCATTTTGGAAGATCGGCGTATTAGACTATGCGCCAAATAGACCAAGATGTCAAGATTAGTACAGGGTCTGTAAAAACTGTTATTCATGACCATTTGCATATGCATAAGGTGTCTGCCATATGGATTCCCAGATTGCTCACACCATTCCAGAAGCGAGAACGTGTCAAGTGCTCGAGGATGAATTTCGAGATGTGCCAAGAAGATGAGTCAAAGATTTTCAAAAGATTGATTACACAGGATGAGACCTGGGTCCATCACGATGATTCAGAGACCAAAGCCCAGTCAATGCAGTGAAAGATATAATTTTATGCGAAAGCTTTCGGTATTTACTTCAACAGTGTTCAATACATAGGTAGAGCAAGGTAGTAAGGTATAAGCCTGACTAATTCTAATTCTAAGCCTGAAGAATTTTCACGAGAATGAAACGCGGAATATTCTGTGTAGCTTAATTGCCATATATATTTTCATAACTTTGTATATATATATATATATATATATATATATATATATATATATATATATATATATATATATATATATAAGGAGGTATATTTTGTAAAAAAAAAAAATAGGGAAAAGTGCCCAATACTTTAGAGGTCATTATGTTTTATTATTTCAACCTCGTTTTTTTTTTGGGGGGGGGGTCCTTGCTTCAATCAATACAGATTGTTTCGTTAACCAGAAGTCCAATTTTAGTCTACTGAAGTCGTCGTAAATTGACATAATTTTTTTAAAACGTATCTACATGCAAGAAAAAATATTCATGTAAAAGAAAAAGTTATTTCCATATAAAATTAATATTTTTCTCTACAATATATAAATACAGCTGTGTGTGTGTGTGTAAGTTCGTTCCCTATAGACTCCGAAACGGCTGAACACATTTTCTTTAACATTTACAGAACTTTGGTGTATACGTTTGGGAGTTATATTATTTAGGAAGTCCTGTTTCGCGCAAACTCTTGTTACATACAGACGATATTGGCGAGATTCATTAATTAACAACAAATAAGGATTAGACGATTGTTTCAAAGACATTAATTTAAAAAATGATTAATTTACGTAATTTTAGAGATATTTTTTTGCCTAAGTTGGGCGTGATTATGACTTAAATTTTACACCTTTCTACTCCCGGGCTGCCTTCTGTTTTTTATCCCCTCTCGCTGGTATCACTTTTTAACATCTCTCTCCATCCGGATTTAACTGTTGTTTTGATTCCCCGTCCCATCTCTGAATACCCGGGAAACGCCGTGTACACACGCTAGTTTTCATAAAAAAGAAACATTTATTTTCATATGAAAAATATATCTATTAACAAATAAAAGAAACAGTTATTTGCATATAAACGAAATATTTATTTTCATATGAAAGAAATATTTATTTTCATATATAAGAAATCTTTAATGCATATTAAAAGATACGTTTATGTGCATATAAAATATATTTATTTGCACATAAAAGATATTTTTATTTGCACGTAAAAGAAACATTTATTTTGATATAAAATAAACAGTTATTTGCCTATAAGAACTATTTATTTTGATATAAAATAAACAGTTATTTGCCTATAAAAAACTATTTATTTCCATATAAAATAAAAAGTTATTTGCATATAAAATAACTATTTTCATATATAAGAAATGCTTTTTTGCATATAAAAGAAATCTATATTTGTATACAAAGAAATATTTATTTTCATATAAAAGAAACATTTATTTGTTTATAAAAGAGATTTTTATTTTCATATATAAAGAAATATTTATTTTCATATAAAAGAAACATTTGTTTGTATATAAAATAAATATTATTTGCATATAAATAAAATATTTATTTTCATATGGAAGAAATATTTGTCTGCACCTAAAGGAAAATTTATTTTCATATAAAAGAAACATTTATTTTCATATAAAAGAAACATTTATTTTCATATAAAAGAAACATTTATTTCATATAAAAGAAACATTTATTTTCATATAAAAGAAACATTTATTTTCATATAAAAGAAACATTTATTTGTATATAGAAGTAACATTTATTTGCAAATAAAAGAAACATCTATTTTCATATAAAAATATTTATTTTCATATAAAAACACTTATTTTCATATAAAAGAAACATTTATCTTCATATAAAAGAAACATTTATTTTCATATAAAAGAAACATTTATTTTCATATAAAAGAAACATTTATTTTCATATAAAATAAATATTTATTTTCATATAAATGAAATATTTATTTTCATATAAAAGAAATATTTATTTTTATATAAAAGAAACATTTATTTTCATATAAAAGAAACATTTATTTTCATATAAAAGAAACATTTATTTTCATATAAAATAAATATTTATTTTCATATAAAAGAAATATTTATTTGTATATAGAAGAAACATTTATTTTCATATAAAAGAAACATTTATTTGTATATAGAAGTGACATTTATTTGCAAATAAAAGAAACATCTATTTTCATATAAAAACGTTTATTTTCATATAAAAGAAACATTTATCTCCATATAAAAGAAACATTTATTTGCAAATAAAAGAAACATCTATTTTCATATAGAAGAAATATGTATTTTCATATAAAAATATTTTAATATAAAAGAAACATGTATTTTCGTATAAAAGAAACATTCATTTTCATATAAAAGAAATATTTATTGTCATATAAAGGAAATATTTATGTTCATATTAAAACCATTTATTTGCATATAAAAGAAAAAGTATTTTCATACAAACATTTATCTGATATATAAAAGGTAAAATGTGTTTGTTTGTTTGCAAAAACTTTCGACGGACATGTCGGAACCTGACCGATGTTGTATCGTTTTTACGATTGGTTTTGCGGATGACAAATATCGAAAAATTGGCCAACAACATTAATGTCTTTATCCTAAACTGGCAAGTTTTGTACAAGGAATGGTCGGTTTTGCGTCGGCATTTTTGCAAGTCATCGTTCCCTTTTCCAGGGGTTACGCTTAATCCCAACGTTCGCTATTTCCTGCCTGCTTTCTTCCACTTTTTTAACCTCTTTCTACGTGGGATGCCTACTGTTGTTTTGACCCCTCCCCTGCTATTACCACCTTTTTTAATACCCCCAGAGGTTCCTAACTACACCACATACCCATACTCTGGCAACGCCAGAAACCTCCGCTAGTATTCATATAAAAGAAACATTTATTTGCAAAAAAAAAGAAATATTTATTCATACATAAAAGAAATATTTATTTTCAAATAAAAGAAATGTTTATTTGTATATAAAAGAAATATTTATTTTCAAATAAAAGAAATATTTATTTGTATATAAAAGAAATATTTATTTTCAAATAAAAGAAATGTTTATTTGCATATATAAGAACTTAACTTTATCATCAGTGATGATAATCATCACTGAGTGGGTTAGTACAGTTAAATAAAGTTGTATTTTGAAGACACTTTTATATAAAGGTAGATATAAAGATACACAGAAATGTCTTATATAATTGTTACACTATATGTATTGGAAAATTTCCAGTTAGGCAGTCAGTTTTGGACAGGGTTAAGTAGAACAGCGGAGGTAACAGGCGGCTTTGAAAAATGTAGTATTCCGGAAGAGAGAGAAAAATAAGGGATAAGGCAAGAGTATCATAAACGATTACAAAGGAGGGAGAAATAGATAACTATTTCGAAGAAAGGATAAGGGGCAATTTTGAAATTGGTGCGATTAAGGATTTCTTTTTAAAGAAAGGTCATGTAGGGCATATTTTTGAAGAGTGAAAGGCGAAAATTTCATAGGGCGGATCAGGCATAGGGTAAGTTCAGAAAGCAGGTCAGGTAGGCGATACTTTCGGAAGAGAGTGCAAGTAAAGTATGATTTCGGAAGGGTAGAACAAGTAATGGACGATTACGGAAGAGGGGGCAGGTAAGGACTCTTTTGGAAGGGGGACAAATAGGGTATAATTTATTAAAGGTAAGGTTGATAGGGGACGATTTCGGAAGAGGGGTAGGTAATCGATATTTTATGGAAGAGGGAGTAGTTAAGAGATATTATTGAAAAATGGGCTCTGAATGGGAGGATTTCAGAAATAAGAAAAGAAGGAAGCAGATTTTAAGCAAATAAAATTATTGGAAACGTAGC
>NC_136513.1:39592772-39835272 GCF_053919585.1 Euprymna scolopes
GTTTACGTTGGACTTGAAGACAACCATATTGCAGTCAGCTGGAAAGTAGGAAAACGGAAGACAATTCCATAGGCGTGCGGTTCTAAGAAAGAAAATTTGATCATGGAATCTACATTTAGGTTTAGGCACAGAAAAAGAGTGGGGGAAATTAGTGATAGTGTTCTCTTCTAGACGCCTATCGGTGTTTTCTCCCTTAGCGTTTGCCTTTCTTAAGACATCCACAAGGAAGTTGAGCTATTTGCCCTTAGCTGATAAAAATTTGAAAAACATTTCGAATTTCGAAGAAAATAATGGAGATCCTCTTGTAGTTATAGTTCTATCAAAATAAAAGCGAAATTCTTAACTGACACTTCTTAAAAAGAATCATGTGAAAGATATGGGAATTCCTTTATAAAATGTATCCTTATAAAATTTGCCATGAAAAATTTAACCAATAGAAAATGTAGCATTATAAAATGTACTATTGAAAATGTACTAAATTTTACTCTTTTGTTATATTAATTTTAATACTTCTGTCGGTTCTTCAACTGTTATAGTTTTCAATTTAAACGATGCAAGATATATTAGCAAATATTATAGCGAAGCTAGGAATTTGCTGGTACTGGCATTAATTGAAACCTCATACTGGAATCATTCTATATAGTAATTGCATGTAATGTAATGTATGGAGGACCGTATGAGTAATAACCGTAATCGTATCATTTGACTTTTTCGGACTACTGCTCTCATCTTGAGTGCTATTTTTACAACGTTTCTGTCGATGACCTTCTTCAGGTTCATCTTGTCGAACTCGGGAATTTTTCTGTTGAACTCGGTAATCTTTCCGTCGAACTCGGAAACATCCACGGAATTTCGAACGAAAGTATTTATTTAACCCAAAGGGTTGGTGGAAGCGACATTCGAAAGACAATTACGAATTACTTAGAATTTCTATCTGGTCATTACTGACGGCACGAAAGCACAGATAAAGAGTGGGGGAAATTAGTTAGAGATAAATAAAATTACTTACTTCGATTGGGGGAGAAAAGCAGCAGCAAATCGAGGACGATATGATGGCGAGAATAAATTCCAGAGTTGTGGTTACTGCTCCAACGAATTCGACGATGCGGATATCTGTTGGGAACATTTCGCTGTAAACGATGTTATCCTCCGTAAACTATAAAACAAATAGTAAAACTATTTGATTGTTGTTTGTTAACCAACGTTGCAGTATAGAATCATTTTTTTATTTTAGTATTTTCACCCCAGTCAATGGTGCGGTGTCATTTTGATGTAGGGGCTACTATCTGGAACACAATCGCAGTAATACTATGACGAGAAATGAGCAGCAATATATCTGTTTATATGAGACTTGAACTTTATCGTGTCAATACAGTCGGAGAAGCAAGGATCTGGAAGGGAATTCCAAAGTCCAACAATTCTGTGAAAGAAACTATTAAAGTAGAGAGCGTTCTGCCATCTAGCGATCTCTACTGTGTATGAGGTTGGATTTTGTGGCTTGTCGGGTGTATCGGGAGTGTTTAGATCGAGGGGGTACAAGAGCTTGCAGTTCCTCGAAGCATATACCATTAAAATACTTGCAAAACCGGCAAAGGGATGCAATATTTCGTCGGGTAAGTTTAAAGTTTCAATAATATAATCAATTATAAAGGTAAAATCGAATGGTTTTGGCCAGAACAGGAAGCGCCTTTTCCTGACTCAACTTGTAAAACTTCGAAAAATTTTAATTAACTTAGTACATTTAAGTATAGCGACAGGAAGTCGCCTATTATACATATTTAACATAATAAAAAATAATATTCAGATATAAGTATTACGCTTTAAGCATGTAATGTTATAAATTGTACTATTATAAACTGTACAATTACAATATACCATTAAAATACACTATTAAAAATGTAATATTAAAAATGTACTAAAAACACCTTTATACAAAGTAAAAATGAAAATTTAAATTAATGTTAAATGAACACAACTTTAGCCAGATTGCACCATCAATTCGGCAAGAAGCACTCATTCTAAATCAACCAGTTGTATCTGTTGATTATTTTAATGGATTACACAATCTAGCAAATAATAATAATAATAATTCTGATTTCGTTTATCAACCTTCCCTGAAAAGGGATGGGATTCATTTCCAAAGGACTTTCCTCAATCCCAGCTCCAAACCAGGAGATTAACAGATCAAGGGTTTTTCTAAAGATGTTAGTGGTACCTACAATAGCAGCGGTCTGAAGGCCGCCTAAAACATCGGGGATTCGTAGTTGTTTGTTTTTTTTCAATTGTCGTTCCAGACGACTTGATACTACTCCTAGCGTACCAACTACGACCCGGATTATTTGTGTTTACCCCGGTGTATACAACTTTTCTCCAAGGCCAATGGAGCATAATTTTCCACTTCTCTTCTCCTTTCCCTCGCGTTTCTGTCACAGGGTACTGAGAAGTCTACAATTTGCCAGTTTTCTGAGACCTTGTCAATGACGACCAAATCCGGACGATTATGTTCCAATTTCTTGGTCGTTCTGATACTTTTGTCCCACCATACCTCTACATTGCCATTCTCATTGTTCTCACTTCATCAAACCGTTTTCCAGCACACTTCACCCCAACCTTCTCACACAATCCCAATATATCCGCAGCCCCATGTGTTCGTGTCTTTTGCGGTACTCTCTCTCGGCCAATCCGCTACATTCTGCTGTAAGGTGCGCAATTGACTCTGAGGCCTTACCACAAATCTAGCATTCTGCAGCAATTTCCTCTCCTAGAACCACTTCTTTGAACAGTCGTGTTCCTAATGCGTGCTCTTGTCCTGTACAAACAAAAGCTTCAGTTCTCTAAGCCATTGCCATGATCTTTCATCAGCCACATCTGCTATATCATGGAAGAACTTTTCGTGCGTTTTCTCCCTAGCCAGTTCCTCTGCCCTTTCTCTGTTTATACGTTTCACATACTTAGCCTTTGTCTCATATACCTCCACTTCATTAGACACAATCTTGAGCATCTATTGTTCACTTCTAACCACATGCTCCTTTAACGATATTTCCTTGGTTATAACAGAGTCTCTTACATTTTTCAAATTGTCTCCCAGCGTCTTTCCTCTTTTGATATAGCCTCGCTCTGCTACTTTAAATGTGGAATATACCAAACATTGCTAAAACATTTCTTGTTTTGACATCAGTGGCATGCAACTCCTTGTCAGATCATCCTAAAATTCCTGCACTATATCTCAAAACACTGACTGTCCGTTTCATTAGATTTCCTCCAGACAATTTCGACTTCGCAATTAGCTTCACTCTTCTAAGATACTCTTTCCTGACTTTCTCTTTCATCTCTCTGTTTATGTCTGACCTGTTTTCTGAAATTATCCCATGCCTGCTTCATCATCTGAAATTGTCTCCTATCTTTCACTCTTCAAACGATTTACCCTACATGACCCTTCTTGTAAGAAAAATCCTCAATCGCACCCATTTTAAAATTGCCTCTTATCCTCTCTTCGAAATCGTCATCTACCTCTCCCCCTTTTGAAATCTCTTATGGCTATCCTGCTTTCTAAAATTGTCCCTTATTTTATCTACTTTCCGAAATGCTCGTCTACATGACACACCATCCGAAATAATAACCTATTGACACCCTCCAGCACTCCAACATACTTATACCCTGTATCTTCTCTTTCTTTCATAATTTCTCCATTTGGCAGCACAATTCCATTCGAAGCTTTACTCCCCTTTTCATCACCAGCACCGCACAGTTACTAATCCCAACCTCAATCCCGATGTCTTCTGAATATGTCCTAACTAGCTCTACCAGTATCTCCATTTTCTTCTCATTTCTACCGAATATCTTCAAATCATACATGGTCGAGGCGTCTGCCACCAGATCCAAAGTTATACCCCAGCTTCTCTTTTCAAAACGATACTCCCATAATAATAATAATAATAATAATAATAATAATGATAATAATATTCATGCCAAATAGTCGGGAAGAGTCAAGGAGGATTTTTTATTTATTTTTTTAGTTTTATTTCTGTTTTGTTACGATGATAAGTGAAATAATTGAAATAATTACTGCAGTAATTAATAAAAAATAATACATGATAAATGCACGAAAGAAGTTTCGTTTCATTTCCTTAGGATAGGATTCCATGTTTTTGTTTTTATATAAATGTCTGCTTCTTAATAAAACTTTGAGACGAACTATTTTTAGTCAGCAGGACCAGTGAGTAACCAGTTAACATTGCAACAGCTTCAACGGCTAAATGAACTTTTCGCACCTCTCTCCACCCGGCCTGCCTAATGCGTCTAATTTTTTGTTATTTTTTCCATTATTGCTATTTTTTAATTATTTTTTACGGTTGACGGCTGGTCATTACCCTTACTAAACCACCTATCCCCACCTGTTCTTGACGATTTGATAGCCGTTCTTGCCATGAGGCGTTGGGGGTGTCTATTCCGAAAGCCGTCCGTAACATGAGGTTGACCAGCCGCAGAAGCAGCAGCAGCAGCAACAACAACAATCATACTTTCATTTTTTTCGATGGTGGTCACGTTTCCACCGAGCAACGCCGGTTAGCGGGTACTGCTAGTAATAATAACATAACAAACATTAATTTAAAGAAAGGATTTCAAAACAAAATGAAAAAAAGACATACCCATATAGTAGGAGTTTTCCTAAAGGTGTACATCCACGATCCTATCGGAGAGAAAATACAAGCAGACAATATGGCGGTCACCATATAAGTGAGTTTCTGTAAGAATAAACGAGAAGATAAAGTAATTGACGAGTCACTAATATTAAAATGTTTTTCATATTTAGATAATGAAATGTTAATTTCACATATACATATGAAATAAAATAAATGCACTTGATAAAATACGGTAGCGACCGATGTTTACATATCAGCGTCAAAAATCGAAATTTGTGCGTACATAGTCTGCGCATACACTATTCTGAATGAAAAAAATATTATATTTTGGACGTATCAGGGAAGTTCTAAATTTATTTGAAATCGTCTCTCTTGGGGCCACTTAAACCCTTTAAAAAGTCAGATTTTTCGTCAATCAATCCGAGTCTACAGATCGTTGTCGCTGAGCATCCCTATGCTAGGTGCTAATCCCTGCAACATCGATTTGCACGCACGCTCACACACACACATACACACACACATAAGCAAACACGGAAGCAATTGATTCATTATCGCCTGACAATATATAGAAACTTTATTCATTGAAATATTTCCAATCTTCCCCATTGAACTACTTTATCTAATATATACGAGGAAAAATGGGCACAAGCGTTTGTGTCTGTGTCTGTCAAAGGCTTTTTGCATCGGGGTTCTCACATCGGTTAGATTCATCGAGAATTTTCACATATTTCCCAGATCGTAATATCTCAGATTCGCAAACGGACACCGTCTCTATCTCTTTTTTTTTTTTTTTTTTTTGATCGAGTTAAACGAAATTCCCTCTGTGGCGTCATCTCGGGTGTTTGTTTGGCTTTTATCGTATGAAGCAAAACTGTTTGAAAAAGCGGCAAAACATTTCTTGGCCTTCGGGCCGGGATTTCTGATGCTTCACTTAAGTAATTCATCCTAGGTCAATGTAAGAGAAACCCTTCATGCTGAGATAATTACTTTTTTTGATATTGTCAGAGTGTCCCCTTTTGAGGTGGGAGTTGGTTTTCCCCTACCATCAAAAACTAACTTGTGTCTAATTTGCTTTCGTGGGGAAGCAACTAAATACCACAACAGAAAACGGGGAGCTAACATGGCCCCCGGCTAGATTTAAAAGCAACTTTCATTTCTGCGCATGCTTGGCGACACGTGTGATTCTTAAGTTAATTACCAACTAATCAACTCCGCTATCCTCTTTGGTCTAATGATCAGCAAAGAAGACTAATTACCCTACGTTTTTTTAGTTCGATCCCACCTCTTTCTCTATCTTTTTTATTTCGTCCTTGTGCCATATCCTCCACCGGGCAAAAGTTAATTACCAATTCGATTGAATTTGTAGGTTTTGTGAATACTTTCAAGGGATTATATAAGCCTACAAAACTTAATACATTTAGTTTTTATCTGTTCAGGTATTCCCTTATACTAGAAGGATGATTAAAGTTGATCAGATTCTTTTTTTTTTTCAAGTTCACCAGGATCAGGAAAGGACCTTAACACGCTTCGGCACTTCTGCAGAACACGAACCGCGCCGGAACAACGGTGTCCATTCTTTACTGTTCTGTATCTTCATCATTAAAAAACTAACGCACCGCAAAAATTGGATCCAACTTGAAGAAAACTTAAATCCGAAAAAATGTAAGATATAACGGGCCAACTTACCAGAGTATAGCTCCCGGGATCGGGTGACGATGCTCTTCTAATTTCCAAAACAAACGATTGCTTTCTAGCTATGCTATCAGATGACAGTCCTTTTATTTCGTTTTTTTATGGCGGCTTCAAATAGCCAAAAGTTTTAGACCAATCAGAAAAAAGGTTGATTCTATGTTTTTTATTAATTGTTTTATTCTTAAAGTTTATTATCATAGATATAGTTTATTTTTAGTTTATATTTAAGAAAATATCAGAAATACGACACCACACATTCACTATCCTCTTTTTTTCACGTTCTTCGAGCCCACTACATTTTTTAATTTTGCTCAAAACACCCGACCAACGAAGGGCACCAAGTCTAGTCTCAAACACCCGAGCAACGAAGGGCACCAAGGCTAGTTTCAAACACCCGAGCAACGCAGGGAACCAAAGCTAGTCATATATAAAAGCAAAAGATTCTTAAAACCAACTTTGAACGAAGTATAATTTAGTAAAGTGAGTAAAAAGAAAGTTTTGATTATGATTCTCTTGATCCATGTAAAGCACGGCTCTTAATTAATCAATTCAGGCCTCTTCAATGTCTTATTTAATGAATTCTTCCTATTTTTATAAGAACTTTAAAATATTCACGTACATTTTATGTTTTTACTAATGCTGTAAACATTCCATTTTAAACATACATAAAATATCTGTTTTGTGAATATATGCCTACTACAACTCATTATTTCGTTTTGCTTACCATATAACAAGTCTCTCGTATATGTAATTATAAACACACAATACGGCATAATCACGTTGATACACCGGTTCTCGTCAGATCACTGAAGTTAAGCAATGTTGAGCCTGGCTAGTACCAGATGGGTGATCATTTGGGAATTCTAGGCGCTGTATGTGCTTTCCGCTTATCTCGGTATTGTTTCCAGTCGTCCTGAACCTCCACTTGCTACTGGTATCCAACAATGTCGTTTGAGGAGAGTGTAGTTGGAGATTGCGCAACTCTTGCCATAAAAATTTTACGCGCAGGCACCTTTACTCTGGGTATCTATAGTCTGTCAAGTTTGAAGGAAGCCTGATAAACACACAAAAACATATTTTCACTGAAAATATTTCTTTGAAACTGGTTTATCCCCAAAATGAATTCTTCCATTACAAAACGTTTAAAGTAATATCTCTTTCACCTAACAAGGTATCTCGCCACTTGGACGTAAGGGGCTACTATTTGGGACCATGCCTAGGAAGGATTAACAAGATGTTGGTTTGCCTTACATTTAAACTTCTGCATATTAGTACAGCCAGGAAAGCTGACAGCAGGAAGATAATCCCAAAGTCTAGCTGTTCGAGGGAAGAAACTATTATAGTAGGAAGCTTTCTGGCATTTAGGGATTTCAACAGTGAAGGGTCGAGATTTTCTTGCTTAGTGGGTTTGTCGGGCATATGAGCGTCGAGAGAGCACTAACGCAACGAGTTCATCAAAGCACATTCCATAAAATATTTGTAAAACAGGCGCAGAGATGCAACATTGTGGCGATGGGACAGGGGTTGGAGTTTAGTCGACAAAGTGGGACCTATTAGATTGGCAACTCTTTTTTTGGGCCTACCATATGAAGGAGAAGCTAGTGGTATATGTACTAGCACAGATGTGGAATCAATACTCTATGCATGGGCGAATGGTGGCCTTGTAGAGCTACCGGATACAGGTGTAAGTAGTTCTATAGCTCGATAGAGGGACTTCCGCAATGTCCTCAATCTATTTGTTGCATATTGCCCGCAGATATTAGGCCGAGGTGTTTGAAGACAGACTTCTCAGGTAGGGTTTGTCATAGATATCGGTGGTTGTACATAACATGACCATCTGATACAACCAGATCTGACTGGCTGAAGATATTTGCTTTATAACCAAAAAATCACTGAAATTGGATGTTATTGTTATTTTCACCCTTTTCTTTTGAAAACTTTATTATGTGTTTCAAAAACAAAACCAATATTTTTTCTACAAAACAAGCAAACGGAAATATATATCTGAAGATACAAAGAACGTAAAACAAAAAAAACTTTTAAAAAGATAACCTGATTCCACAGTAATAAAAAACGGGGGAAAATATTGATATGCCGTAAAATAACACAACAATAACGACGTGTTCATTCTGTCCAACATCGGAAACCAGACTGACTTGCAGGTTTCGTTCAATTCATGCTTGGTTTTATTTTTTCTTGGTCATGGTGGTTCCCATTTTTTCTTATTGGCCGTTCACTACTCTTTTTTGCATTTCCTTTTCCGACGCATCCTTGCGACGATATCGACGTGTTTATTACGTTCAAAATCGAAAACCAGTCTGGCTTGCATGCGAAAAAAAGATATCTTCCTCTCTTTCTTTAATGCTCTCCCTCTTGTTTTCTTTCTTTCTTTCCATTTCTCTTTCACTCAAACCCGAATGACCTATAAGCCTGTTCTACAGGAGATATCCTAATTGTAATCTCTGAACGTATATACCATACGCTGGATAAAGCAGGTGAGAGTAGAGCGATTTTAAACGGTACCTCTTCTTTTGTCGTAAATTGATCTCATTAAAAATATTAAAGTAAACACGCAGCTTTTAACATGGAACAACTCAATCTGTAGTCGAATGCTCTACTACTGAGTTATACCTCCAGATGTTAATAATTCTGTTTCTTTTCTTTTAAGAATGAATAATTTGCTAACGGTGTAACGTATAAAACTTTCCTTTAAGAATTTCATTTTTTTATCTATGAAAATAAAGTATTTTTAGGATTGGATTTTTTCGATTTTCAATACTCATCGGCTGAATTTCTGTTAAAAAATCACATAAGAACACTGCTAGACATATAAATTGCCTTTATGTGAAATTTGCAAAATGTACGCTCAGCCATTTGGGAACATATAAGAAAATAATTTAGACACAAACACACACACACAGTTACTTCTATATAATAGTATATAGATATAAATTTTCAACCGCGAAAACAACTTACAAGTCGCCGTTTCATTCTGTTTGGATATTGCCACCTGCTAGCTGAGATTCCAAGACACCCAACGAATGTAGTCTGAAAAAAAAAAACCCAGTTGAATTGATGTTATCGAATATCATTTAAAGTTTGAACTTCATCAAAAACACGTGCAATGCACACTTAAAAGATGCTCGTAGACTATTCAAGTAGACTTTATATAAATTATATATGTATAGGACAATTCCAATATTTTGTGATTTCGATACATTATCGATTCTATTTTCAAAGTTGTTAGAGACTACAAAGGTCAAATCTTTTCAAAGTTTTACAAATTTGACTTTTGCAGTCTCACCTGAATTACTCAGCTAATTTTTGGTCTAAACATTTGAAATTTTACAGAAAGTGAATTCAAATATAAGTTTATAATCGGTTTTCGACCAAAAATTTGGCTGCCAAGGGGTCAAGGTTTAAAAGATCTGACCTTTGCAGTCTCCAGAAAATGATTAAGCCAATTTTGATTCTAACCATTTGAAAGTTTACATAAATGGCATTTAAACATGCGGCAAGCTTTTTAATTCGATTTTGGTCGAAAATTAGGCTGCCAAGAAGTCCAAGTTGAGAGAGTTGACCTTTGGCGACTCTACCAAACTCCTCTGCCAATTTTGGGTCTAAACACTTGAAATTTTGGGTGTAGGTTACCTGGATATGAATCAAACCTTTTAATATATTTATATATACTAGCGGGACCTGTGGAAATTCCACAGCAGCATTTTTCATATGTAATATATTGTTGCTGGGCATTCTGTGGGCATTCTGTGGGCGTTCTGTTCAGCATGAATGAAGGCACAATCACATTATTCTAGCCCTTTTATGAAAACTGTATCACCCTCTTACTAAAATAATAACTTTGATATATTTCCTGGGTTGATTATTTCATTACAAACACATCACTCAACTCACATTTAATCATTTTTCATAATTCTGAGATATGTTATTTATTTCGACAATAATTTTCGTAAGTTTAACACACCTTTTAGCCTCCCCCTTACTAAAATAATAACTTTGATATATTGTCTGGGATGATTATTTTATTATAAACACACAAATCAATCAACTCACATCGCATCATTTTTTGTAATTCTTCGATATGTTACTCATTTCGACCAAATTTTGTTGTAATTCAGACCATCCCTATCGCCCTCTCTTATTAAAATAATAGCTTTGTATATATTGTCTGAGTTGACTATTTCATTACAAACAAACAAATCTATTAACTAACATTTCATCATTTTTCGTAATTCTTGGTTATGTTACTCCTTTCAACAATAATTTTTCATAAGTTTAACACGACTTCCCCCTTACTTTAATAATAACTTTGATATATTGTCTGGGCTGATTATTTTATTATAAACAAATCAATCAACTCGTATTTCATTAATTCTTGAGTATGTTACTAATTTCGACAATCATTTTTTTTATAATTAAAATATACTCATCGCCTTCTCTTACTAAAATAAATTAGATATAATGTCTTGGCTTATTATTTCATAAAAACAAAAAACTATCAATTAACTCATATTTCATCAGTTTTCGTATTTCTTGGAAATGTTACTAATTTCGATAATCACTTTTTATATTTTTACCCACATTATCAACCCCCCCACTACTAAAATAATAAGTTTGATATATTATCTGGGCTGATTATTTCATTTCAAACACACCAATCAATTAACTTATATTTCGTTATTTTTCATAATTCTTGGAAATGTTACTAATTTTGACAATCATTTTTCATCAGTTTAACCCACATGATCCCCCCTTACAAAAATAATTACCTATATATTGTCTGGTCTAATTATTTCATTGCAAACACACTAATGCATTAAATCACAAATCAGTTTTTATAATTCTTGGATATGTTACTACTTTCGACAATAATTCGACAATAATTTTTCATAATTTATACCATCCTTATCGTCCTCTCTTACTAAAATAAAACTTATGTATATGTCCTGGGTTGATTATTTCATTACAAACACACCGATCAATTAACTCGCATTTTATCATTTTTCACATTCTTGGATATGTTACTAATTTCGACTATAATTTTTCATAAGTTTAACACACCTTTTAGCCTCCACCTTACTAAAATAATAACTTTGATATATTGTCTGCGCTGATTATCTAATTACAAACACACCAATCAATTAACTCACATTTCATCATTTTTCATAATTCTTAGATTTGCTACTAATTCCGACAATCATTTTTTTATAATTAAAACCCCACACTCTGCCCCCTTCATACTAATATAAAAACTTAGATATATTGTCTGGCTTATTATTTCATTACAAACACACCCATTAACTCACATTTTATCACTTTTCATAATTCTCGGATATGTTGCTAATTTCGACAATAATTTCATAACTTTAACCCACTATATCGCCCCCCTCACTAAAATAATAACTTTGATATATAACCTGTGCTGATTATTTCATTACAAAACATCAATCAATTCCGGATATTCTCATGGTGTATATGTTCCACCTATTTTACCCAATCCTGGGTGACGCCACATATTCTGCTAGTATATATCTTTCACCTATCTCATTCGATACCGGGCGAGACTGGGTATTCTGCTACTATGTGTTCCAACAAGCTCATTCAATACTGGGCGACGCTTTCTGCTAGTATATATTTGCACTTATCTCATTCCATCCCGGGACTGACTTCATGTCCGCCACCCCACTGTTAAAAATATACATGAAATAAATAATGTTAAAATCGTAAACTGTTTCAGCCATTTCCGGGACTGACTTTATATCTTCAACCAACTGCTAAAAATATACATGAAATAATGTAATGTCTAAATAGTAAACTGTGTCAGCTATTTCCGAGACTGACTTCATATGCTCCACCCCTCTTTTTCAGCAATTTCCTGGACTGACATTTTATCTTCCATCCTACTGTTAAAATATACATTAAATAAAGTAATGTCTAAAACGTAAATGGTTGCATCCATTTCCGGGACCGACTTCATATCTCAAACCCCACTGTTAAAAATATACATTAAATAAAGTAATGTTTAATGGGTAAACGGTTTCAGTCATTTCCGGGACTGACTTCATATCCCTCTCCCCACTGTGTAAAATATACTTGGAATGAAGTAATGTTTAAACCATAAACTGTTTCAGTAGCAATACGAAATTAATACATAAAGACATTAACACGGTTAGGGATTAGGCAACCATTTCTTCAACATGAATTTCTTAGTGTGGTATCAGTTTCGGCATTCCAGTGGCTTAAATCCCCTCTTCTTTGGTCTCGATTAATGGAGTAGAAATCCTTCATTACTGATACAACTTTTATTTTTGTCAGTGACCAGAGTGCTCCTTTTGTGGAGCTGGATTCCCCCCAAATTTTTAACCGACCTCATGTCCAACTCCGCCCTAAGGCAAGTAAATAACAAAAAAAAAATAATTGGAAGGGACATTTTTCAGGGCATCTTATAATTGATCAGGAGAGACATTTCCAGTGCATTTTATAATTCATCAAAAGGGATGGTTCAAGGGCATTTTATAATTAAATCAGAAATTACGTTTCCCAGTTACTTTTGTAATATTAAAACTTTGTTATATTAAATATATTACCTATTAACAATGTCTCCCCACGGGACAGATTTAGATACCAGTGTAGTTTTTTTTTTAACAGGGAGAAAAGGAACAAGATATTTTCTTTGTCGTAAAGGATTTCTCCTCTACTGAGAGAGAAGAAATTGAAATGTAGAATCTGAAGGACAGATACTACACTTTGATCTTGGCCAAAAGGCCAAGAAGAACAAATCATTTTTATTAGCTTGGCCTGAACATCGAAACTTTTTTTTTAAGGAATTGGAATATTCCACTTTCCTTTTAAGGGGTTACAAGGTTTATTTGGAATATTCCACTTTCCTTTTTTAGGGGGACACAGCATGATAATAGCGGAAGCGAATTACGATATTAATATAAAAAATAAATAGAAGAATATAACAATTAAACGATCCGGATTTAAACGTGACACACAAAAGAACACACACGCCATCGTATTAATATATAGATGCACATAAAGTTATGAACAGTACATAGGGCCCGAGCAAAGCCGGACTGAACTGCTAGTATAGATATATAATTTTAAATATGTGTATTTGGGCCGCATTTTTTTCTTTTAAATTGAATAGACGTTTTTAGTTGATTAATTTTACATTGGATCCTTTCCATTTTTCGTATTGCAATCTTTACTTCAGGTCGGAAGTGGTTGTTAGAATTATATACTGGAAATACTCGAAGCTATACAAATAAAAAGTAAAAAAAACTAACATTAACAAAATGAACTTTTCCTTTACCTGTTGAAGTGTTTATAAAATAATTTAATTTATTAACCAATGAAAATTAAGTATCCATAAATGAAAAAATGATAATTTATTAACCAATGAAAATTAAGCATCCATAAATAAAATAAGTAATAGTTAACCAATGAAAATTAAGCATCCATAAATATAAATAGTAAAAATCAATCCAGTTAAATTAATCTCTGAAGATGAATCCAGAAAGATTTGAAAGTACTTGGACAAATCAAAGTTATGGTTGTTACATCAGCCAGTTCTCATCTGAAGTAAAAACTACAATACGAAAAATGGAAAGGATACAATGTAAAATTAATAGATTAAAACGTATATTCAATTTAACGAATCATATATATATATATATAAATATATATATATATATATATATATATATATAACGAATGATAAAAAATATTTTTGTATAGTTTTAAAGGTTAAAAACTTCCAAGACTATATATATATACTTTCATATATATATATATATATATATATATATATATATATATATATATATATGAAAGTATATATAAAATATATATGTATACATATAAAACGAGAGAGGGGAAGTAAGTGCGTGTTTGTGTCAGTGTCTGACTATTAATAATATAACTTTATGAATAGATATTTATAGTGTCTGAAGTCTATGACATGTTACAAAGCAATGTAACGTGAGCAACGAAGTAAATAATTATTTCAACATTAAAGGTTAATTTCAATGTTTATTTACCAAGCGAAGAAAAAAAAAAACGAGATTTATCTCTACAATCTGGGAAATTCATAACACTTACCATCTTGTACGACACATAGGCTTCCTTCAGTCTTGACAGACCATGTTAATTTTGTGTGGCAAGAGTTGCGCAATCTCCAACCATGCCTCTCCTGAGTCAACATTGTTGCATACCAGTGGCAAGTTGAGTTACAAGACGACTGGAAACAATGCCGAGATAAGCGGAGAGCACATACAGCGCCTAGAAGTCCCAAATAGTCACCCATCTGGTATTAGCCAGGCTCAACGTTGCTTAACTTCGGTGATCTGACGAGAACCAGTGTGTCAACGTGATTATGGCGTATATTGTACGACACGTAATGTTTGAACACGAGCCAATGACGTAACAGAGTAGTGACAATGTTGAAGGAATTTCAGTAATTTTTAATTATGTTTATTTTTTTTTTGTACGACACATAATGTTTGAAAATAAACATATTTAAAATTACTGAAATTCCTTCAACATTGTCACTACTCTGTTACGTCATTGGCTTGTGTTCACGATGTTTCGAGACAAAACTTCATTGTTATAGCTTTCAAGCAAAATCATTTTCTCACGCAGTGCTTCAAGCAAATTATAACATCATTGTCGGATATTTATACGTGGAACGATCAATTTGTCGCCTTCAAGAAAATCACACTGCAGCTTCATTTTGAAAAAAAAATAATTCAGGTAACTTGATTGTGTGTACTAGAGCTTACATCTATTCAATGTAGCCGCCTTCAACCTCAATCACTGCCTCGATACGAGTCCAGAACTAGGACCATGCTTTTTCCACAAGCGCCGATGGAAGCTAAGCGAATACTTGGCGGATGTCAACGATCAGGTTGGCTTTGGTGTTGTGAGAGGTCATGTTGGTGATGTTCTCGAAGTATGACCAAACGAAGTAGTTCTGCGGGTTCGGGTGGGGTGGGGTGGAGGACAATGAGAAAAAGGTACAGTCGTAGTATTCCTTCTGAAGCCAAGCCTGAGTCGCTTTGGACTTGTGGGCCAACGCCGAATCCTGCTGCCATATCCAGGGTTTGCCAGCGGCCACCTGATTGCACCCGGGGATCACCACATTGTTCAACACATCCAGGTACACTTTGGTGCCGATTTTCAAGCCGACTTCGAACAGTGGGGTAGCATAATGTGACCCTCACTTGAAACCACACCAAAGACCATCAAGCATTTAACCGTTCAGATTTGAATTTTGAGGGTGTTGGCAACGGTCCTGTCGTCATGAATTTAATCGGCAAAGAGCATGAGTTTTACAACGGCACATCTCCGATCTCGCTCATTGTGTTACATTCAAACATGATAACAGGATCATTTGTTGTTTGGTGATTGTAACGTTGTAGGAACAAACAAACACAATAAAAGAAAGAAATAAAAATCCGGGTCTGCATTTTTTTTTCTTATTTAACTCAAGTCGTTTATTATCGTTTTTCTTTCTACCCGTCTCGACATCAGCTTAAAAGTCTCTCGTTTCTGCTCCACTACAGGCCGGAGACAGCCATTTCTTACACGTCCATCTTTTCGACCGCACTTTTTCTTTCGACCGCACGATAGCCACAGCCGAGCCATTCTCGCTTTCACCTTTGCACATCCATCTCCTTTGGCGTCAACTGCGTTTTTCCCTGACTACGTTGTGTCCTTTTTCTTCTTCTTTTCACAACAGCAGCTCACGTACCCTTCTTAATTTGCATATGTGCATTTTTTTCGACTTTGCCATCCATTCTTCGGCCACTGCTAATATTTTCAAACGCGCTCATATGTATTCTGTTAGAAAAAATGGACACGTGTAGAAAAAACAGAAAAGGGCGAAAGAATAAAAGAAAGAAAAACGGACTGAGATAAGTATAGAGGATGGAAATTTTGATATAAAGATGTTACACACATATTTTAAAACATCTTAGTTTTTTATAATCCAGATTAATGCCGGATATTCCTGCTAATCTACTATATAAAATGTGTGGGCGTTTGTATGTCTGCCAAAAACTTTCGACACAGGGGACAGATCCTCACGAGATCGGTATCGTTTTGGAGCTCAATCCATCGGACGACAAATATCGAAAAAATAGCTAAAAACATTCATTCCTTCACCCTCAACTCGGCTGTTTTTAATAAGGAATGGTGTCGCTTTTTTCGCCGACATTTTTGTAAGTCATCGTCCCTGTTGGATTGACTACGCTTAATTTTAATACTCTCGACTTCTGGTCGCGCGATGGAGACATCAGCTAAGACTTTAGATCTTTTTTTCCTCCTTCGCGTTTTGGGTTCGAGCCTGCCTACCTACTACTAATTTTTTTAAACACCTCTCTTCACCCAAACTGCCTACTGTTGCTTTGATTCCCCACCCGCTACTACCACTTTTGATTCCCCCGGGGGTTCCTTACTACACACCCGAACAACGCCGGGGACCCCTGCTAGTATAAAATATAAGATAAAAATGGTTCTGCGTAAAATTGAAAGTGACCATTGGAGATGAAGACGCTAGAGATGAAGTAGATGCTGAGGATGAAGTTTACTTACCCACATGGCTACTAACACAGCCATCCCACAGTAAATGCGGACATCAGGAAACTTAAGGAATCCAAAAGAGGCGGTGATTAACCCAATGACACCTAACACGCAATGCATCCTTCCTGTCACCAACATTATCGCATGTGCGTTACCAATGATCATTTTGCCTCGGGAAGACTCCTTTCCCTGCTTGTAGATGAGATAAAACAGGAAGCTACAAACAAAAATAGAAAATAATGTAAATAATAAAGTTAAGCCACCTTTTATGATGATGATGATGATGATCGTGTATAGTGCTGAGATTGATGATGATGGTGGTGGAAATGATGATGATAATGATGGTCGTTGTGTTGGGAATGATGATGGTGGTGGTGGTGGTGATGGGTGTGGGTGTGGTGGAGGGTGTGGTCGCGGTGGTCGTGGTGATGTTATAGAGCTCATATGAACGCGTGTGAAAATATCAGCAGCAGTTGAAAGACAGCTGGTTAGCGAAGGTATTAGCAGCAGCAGCCGTTAAGCACATATGCAAATTAGTAAGTGTGCACGGGCTTACTTCACAAGAAAAATAATTAAAAAAAGGAGAGGGAAATACACTAGGTTGCGAGGAGCAGAAAAAAAAGCCATCTGGTTGAGATGGACGAGCTTGAACAGTAATGAACACGGTTCGAGCGTAACAACCACGTTACAATGATGATGATGATGATGATGATGATGATGATGATGATGATGATGATGATGATGGTGGTGGTGGTCGCGGTGATGATGATGATCAACGTCATCATAACCATCAGCATCAATATTTGTACTCACTAGAAGTACTCCCATAAACTTTCATCAGATATTTCTCACTGACAAGAATCCGGGTGACAACAAGTCTCCCCGTATTAGCAGTATTCTCCACCTCTTTCGCTAACCTCTCCAAATGACTTCTTTTGCATTATCGCAACAGCCACTAACTATCGCTGACAACGATCATTTATCATCATTTTAATTTGAATGGCAACATGTTTCCCTTACATCCCTTTTCGCGCTCATTCAGTGGATGTCTGGCTATTGCTATGATCGCCATCTGCACGATTATAGCGAAATTAAAACGTTTCGCAATTTTGGCAGAATTTAACATATAAACGTATGCAAGAATAAAAGGGGTAAAAGAATTAAATTTAAGAATTTAATTAAATCTGCAAAAAACTGAAAACGCATTTTTTACAAGGTAATCACTACTTATCAAGGCCCGAAAGCAACTCAAGGATGAGGGTTAATGAATGTAAGGTTGTAGTTTAGTAATCGTTAATAGCATAGACTGTGTAGAATCTGTATTATCTAACGGAGTGGCTCAGCAAAAACTTGTTTACATTGAACTTGAAGGCTACCATATTGTAGTCGACTTGGAAGCAGCCCATTAGAACAGTGTTCCACAGCCGCGCAGCTGTAGGAAAGAAGTTTGTTCATGGAAGCTGCGTTTAGATTTAGGCACAGATAGAGAGTGGGGGAAATTGTTGATAGTGGTTGTATCTAGTCGAGTGTTTTTATGAAAGTTTTGCATGGATAGACTACAGATTGGAGCTCAGACAAGCACTTTATATGAAAATAACGACAGTGCAGAACAGGTTCGCAACGTCTTTTCTGTGTGAAAGAGATTGCAGGGAAGGTAAAAAAAGGGCATATCCTACTAGATTTCGAAGCTGGTTTTGAACCAAGTGCCGGATTGGGCGCGGCAAGCTTTGATAAATAGAAAATCTTTTACATGTATGTTAGTTTTGGGAAGGATCGTTTTATTAACTAATTGTTATATGCCTCACCGTGTTCTTTTTATTTATGTAAGTTAATGTTGTGTTGCAACTACGTTTTGACTGTTTAGGTGTGCCCACAATTTCATGCTAAACAGCAACGCATGAAGAAATGTTCAATGTATATATGGAGCTTTGTAGTTATCGACATTTTTATCAAACAGAAATAGATTTTAAAAAGTAAACTTGAGTCATGGGAAATTTTGAAGTCTATCTATCATTCAAAACTTATTATATCGAACTAAAAGATATACAAAATAAAACTTCATTGTTTACTATTCCGATTATTATGGCCGCTATCTTTGTTATGTAGTACATGGCGGGAACAAGGCATATAACGGGGGGGGGGCATTTCTATAAAAGTGTATGCAGCGACCACGGTGGCGCAATTCTTGGAGATTTCATATTAATAGAAGAGATATGAATGTGAAGAAATGTGAAATGGACAGTTCTTAACAACACGGAGAAGGGAATTCATTATTGATGACAGTTAACACTTTTAAAGGGTGTTTCGTATAATATTCATTTTCAAAGACGATAGACAAAACTTATTAACTTTTCGGGACGACATTAGATTTATTAACGACGTATGCGGCAACGACGGTGATGTGACAATTACTTGTTGAGTTCAGATTATTAATAGGAGAAATATGAATGTCGAAGCGATGTGAAATTGACAGTTCTTTTTAAGATGGCGAAGGGAATTCATTATTGATGATGGGGACAAACAGTTAATACTTTGGAAGGATGTTTCGTATAATGTTCATGTACAAAGACGATAGACAAAACACATTACCTTGCGGTTGAAATGATGATGAAGACAAAGGCTTACAAATAACATAAAGACATTTATTCCAGCTGGGGGAGAATGGTGAGATATTCGATGCATTTCTGATTTCTACATAGTCTTGTTTCCCTTTCTGTCTCGCTTCCGAAGGGGACCTAACTAACTCAACTCTCCCGACTCTAACTGTAAACTCCGAACTCTTCTGATTGACTCTCTGGCTCATTTTGAACCTTAACTGAATATATTGTATCTTTCTTTCTTTGTGACATCAGCTGCCGATACGAATCCGTACATCCGTCCGTCTGTCTGTTTGTCAGCTTATGTGTATGCGTATGTTTATTTGGGCGTGTTCGAGTGTGTTTCTGTTTAACCCACCTTGTTGTGTTTAATAATGTGGTTTACATTGCACGACATTTATAATGGAGGATGAGAGATTTATTAATGACGTATGCGGCAACGACGGTAATATGACAATTGCTTGTTGAGTTCATATTATTAAGAGGAGAAGTATGAATGTCGAAGCGATGTGAAATAGACAGTTGTTTTTAACAAAGAAAAGGGAATGCATTATTGATGATGGGGACCAACAGTTAACACTTTGGAAGGATGTTTTATCTAATGTTCATTTTAAGGTTTGCTGTTAAATTCCTGAAATTCAATTGACGTTGGACATTTTCACATTTTATAAGTCCTACACTTATTTCATATCCATGTTTTAGTGTATAACTAGCAGATGCAACCGGCGTTGCCCGGTATTATTAACGTTAAATTCTTTAAACAAAAACATCACCATGATAATTGTATATATTATATAATATATAATGATAATAAGTAATAAAAAAACGAAAAGAAACTGGGATGTGTGCATGCGAATATATATATATATACATATATATATATATATATATATATATATATATTAAGTTCACTTCTTGTATGTAAAAAAAAGTACTAGTGCTGAGATCGAAACCAAGCCTAATGATAATGAATAAAGTAAGATAAGCATTAGGCCAGCTTAAGATGATCTTTAAAAAGTGTTTTCAAACCAACTTATTCTTAACATAAAGAAACTGTTATGTTAACGATTCGCGCAGACGCAGCTCTGAAACAGTTGACAAACAGGTAAAAATCCGATTACACCAAGTACCAATTTTTCAATTTTGATTCCTTAGAAGTCTTTTTTCAAATGAAAATCGAGTAAAAGGTTTTCCACGTGTCTGAATACCCTGTATACCAAATTTCAAGTCTTTAGATCAGTAATTCGTAGAGTATATAGGTTGAGAGTTGTCACACACACATCCTCACTTTTGTAAATATATAGAAAAGTGTAAGAAAACTCACATTGCTTACATAATTGTTTTCCTCTCCATCCCACCAATGCAATTGGGTACAGGATCTCACTTGAATGTAATATATTAATTAACCCTTGAGCTACGATGGTATTTTACGCACATTGCCTACGCATGCAGTTAGGGCAATTAATTCCATGGTCCTTGAAGACACAATTTTTGCAGTTGCTTGTAATAGTAAAAACTAGGTGTTAAAAAATTAATAGCTAGCGTAGCCTAAGGGTTAAGTATTAGTGTTGGGACGATTAATCAGAATCAGGAATGTGGGAAAATCAGAACTTTTGGGGGTATTGCAATCGGGAAAATGTGTGTCACATCCTTTTGTCTTTTTTTTTCATTTTGTTTAAAGTAACATCTTCCGTTGCTGATATTAACGATAAAATAATAAAATCAAGTCTAGGGTCTTTGAAAAAGAATTTTTTTATCAAAAAAAAAACAATACAAACATTCAAACATGAATTTCATTCATTGATTAATACATTTAGAGCAGAGAATTCCATGGTCCTTGAATACACCATTGTTGCAGTTGTTTGTAATAGTAAAAACTAGATGTTAAAATATTAACAACCAGCATAGCCTAATTAACATGCATAGCAATCGTCAGTTAAATAATAATTATCAGGTCGGCGCAAAAGCTTTTTACCCATTAAAAATTTTATATTGAAAATGAAAAACTCTTTTTAGAAAATCAGTATTCATAGCAATAGCCACCTTTGCTCTCTGTAAATTGATTCCATCTGCCGAAGAGGTTCATAAATTCTTCGTAGTGTAGCAGAGCGCGTAATAGCGCGTTTAAAAACCTCAGCAGGAGGCAAATGATAGCTGGCTTGCAAAAGTATTAACAGCAGCAGCCATTATAGCCGATATGCAAATTTGCAAGTGTGTGCGGGCTTGTTTGACAAGAAAAAGAAAAAAGGACACCGCGTGGTTGGAGACAAAAGAAAAACGCAAAAACAGGCGAAATGGACGTGTGGCTCCGTGGCGGCGGCGAGCGTTTTTAAGCTGGTGTCCAGACCGCAAGGTTTTGTTTATCTCATGGTAGACGAAATGAATAGTTAGAAAAAACAAAAAGCAGGCATTGTTTGGAAAATAATTGTAATAAATGCCTTTGCTAAAACCGAAAAAAAAAAAGTTGAGTCGGCTTTATTTATTTTTTGTTTGTTTTTTTTTTCGACGATATCAGGCGGCGTTGGAGTACGAGAGAGGTTTTAGCTGTAACTAGCATGTAACAAGCATGTAACGAGCATGGTTCAAGCGTAACGGCTACGTTACGGTAGAATTTGAAAATGATTAAAAACGGTTGTATAACGATTTTTTTTCAATTTTGACCCCGTTTTGACCCGTTTACCGGCTAAAAACTCATTCAAAAAACAGTCTATAAAAAATCCAATCATTTGAGACCCCTAGCGCTGCTCTGCAACTTTTAGTTTCGGGAGGGATAGAGTTTGAAAATATGGAGACAGACAGTCAGATTTAGTGAGTTTTATAAATTAGACTTCGTAAAAATCGTTCAGCAAATTTTACACCCGGGTCGAGTAGATTATGTCCACTAGTAGAACTGGTCACCATTTTCTTCTCATTAATGTAAGTTAATATTGTTGCGTTGCAACTACGTTTTGATTGTCTAGGTGTGCCCACAATTTCATGCTAAACATGGCAGACTGGGATAGCTTCCGTACATTCATATCTGATCTTCCTCTCCATTCCATGTTTAAAAAGGAAGTGTCCTCTATAGTATCAGATCTGACCGAATGGTTACTTGTAGGCATAGGCCGATTCATACCATCCAAAAAATTCCAACAAAAACCTAACAGCCAGCCATGGTTCTCCCCCCGAATGTGCTGCTGCCATCGCACACAGAAATCATTTCTTCCATAGCTACCAACGTAATAGATGCACTGAAACTAAAGCTGCTTTCAGAACCGCCAGTAACCACTGTAAAAGAGTAATAAAAAATGCAAGAGAACTATATGCGCAATCCGTTAAGTCCAAAGTAGCTGAGCAGCGGCTTGGTTCCCACCAGTTCTGGCAAATAGCAAATAGGATCTTGAAACGAAACGTGTGCTCTATCCCAACCATTATCAATGGACCAGAAGTCATCTCGACAGCATCCGACAAGGCAAAACTATTTGCCAAAAACTTTGCGGCAAATTCTACCCTAATTCTATCCTAAGCTAATCAAGAACCTTGACTCCAGTAAAGCAACTGGTCCCGACAGTATTCCAATTATAGTGTTAAAAAAATTACAACCAGAACTTGCCCCCATACTTTCTAAACTGTTTAAGTGTTGCCTTAACGAGAAGTGCTTTCCAACACCCTGGAAAACCTCATCAGTATGCCCTGTATTTAAGAATTCAGGTGATAAGTCATCCCCCTCTCAGTACAGACCAATAAGTCTCCTGTGTGTCATGAGTAAGTTGCTGGAATCCACAATAAATAGAGAAATAGTCAACCACCTCAGCAGAAATAACCTTCTTAGCGACACACAATATGGTTTCCGCTCTGCTAGATCTACAGCAGATGTGCTAACGGTTATATCTCATAGGATTAGCGAATCTCTCGACAAAAGCTTCATTTCTAGGGCAATTGCTCTCGACATATCAAAGGCCTTCGATAAGGTTTGGCATAAAGGCCTACTACACAAGATTTCCAGCTACGGTATAACTGGAAATGTTTTCTCTATCATTAAGTCATTTCTCTCAGATAGGCTCATAAGAGTAGTTGTTGATGGGCAGAAATCAGAGGCCCACAGTATTAATGCTGGAGTCCCTCAGGGGTCTATACTGGGCCCAACTCTCTTCCTGATCTACATCAATGATCTCCCAAAACATATACTAAAATCTTTCGTTGACATTTATGCTGATGACACGACCATCTATGACAACACATGAAAGGCCATAAATGATGATGTTCTCTCTGATTCTCTCTCCTTTGATCTTGGGCGCGTGGTACAGTGGGGAAAGAGGTGGCTGGTAACCTTTAATGCATCTAAGACCAAGCTCCTATCTCTACATCATAAACGCTCTGATCCCCATCTGGCATCAATTGAAATGGATGGCTTTCGTCTAAGGGAGGCCCCAGGATTTGATAAGCTACTGGGTTTGACCTTTACACCTGATCTTAAATGGAACACATACATCAAGTCTGTGGCCAAGGTCGCTGGGAAAATGGTGGGATCCTTCTACTGCTCCAGAAGATATCTCACTAATGAGGCAATTCACTATCTATATAAGAGCCAATCACGTCCAAAGATGGAGTACTGCTGCCACATCTGGGCGGGGGCTGCAAAAAACAGACTATCATGCCTTGACGGAGTACAAAATAGACTCCGTGGCTTGGTGGGGGATGCCCTTTTCTCTACCCTGCAACCTCCCTCCCACAGAAGAGACGTAGCGAGCCTGTCGTTGTTCTATCGTTATTTCCATGGCAGGTGCTCGTCTGAGCTCCATTCTCTGGTCCCTCCTCGCCAATCTTTCTCAAAAAACACCCGACTAGCTAAAACCACCGTCAATAATTTTCCCCACTCCCTATCTGTGCCTAAATCAAGACGTAGATACCATGAACAAAGCTTCTTTCTTAGAACTGCACGCCTGTGGAACTCTGTTCCGCTTGCCTGTTTCCCTCCCGACTTCCACCTGGATGTCTTCAAGTCCAACACAAACAAATTCCTGATGAACCGCCCCCCCTAAGTAATGATACCTTACCAATTCTCCAATACTATTGCTACACTATCCCTTTGATTACTGTACACACAATAACCCTTATTCCTGAGTGGCCATTGGGCCTTGATAAGTGGTGAACTCCATGTAAAAAAAAATAAAAATCCTGGCGAGAAAAAAAGATAACATATAAAATTCTGACGAAAGAGTATGACTCCGAAATATTAATTTTAAACAAGTAAATACTTGGGTTTTTTTATAGCATTGCGTTGTAATCCGAATTTAAAACGTATTTCATACGTAGTCATTTTAAAATTCAAATTCAGTCAACGCTTTAATTACGGAAAACACTACCCTGATTTAAAAATCGTTTTACCAAGCGTATTCTTCCGGCAGTTCAAGAACAGCCCTGCAGATAGCAACACGCGGACTTTTCATTAACTTTTTTTTCTTCAGTTTAGCATCATGGCGAGGAAAAAAGTTAAAGTCTGACAAAGGAGTATAACTCCGAAATATTAATTTTAAACAAGTAAATAGTGTTTATTTTATTACGTTTTATTTGGCTTTCATACGTATTTCAATTTAAAATGTTTCGCACCTTGTAAAAAAGCGTTCAGCAGATTTTACGGTCGATTCTGTCAAACTAATAATATTGTTATTTTATTACAACTACGTTTTCCTGTCTGCCCACAATTTCGTACAAACAGTCACGTATTTAAAAATACTTTGAATGCATTTTACTCTGTGTATCACATTTTATTTAGAATGAATCATGGAAAAATTTAAAATATTAAATACTATTATACACATATTTATATATCGTACGACAGAAAAACAATTCTATTCGAAATTTAAAAATACACTAATTTTAAAATTTGTGTTATTGAAACGATTATTGTCATCTTGGTTTGCTATTTTAACAACGTTTCAGCCGTTGTAATTTCCAATATTCTGAATATGTTATAGTTTTACAACTCGAATTCAGAAGTATTTCAAATTAATAGATTTCCTAATTATATCCGTCATAAGTAAATTAACCCTATATTATTAATCATGAAGTTTATTCTGATCATTTTTATAATGAACTTACCTGGTCCTAATAGAGATTTTGTATCCGTCTTAGTTCTACACTATATTATTAAGTCAAGTAAAATGTTCTATTCCGGGTTTTGAAATTTAGTTTATGCATACGGTTATGACAAAAATATCACTATGATTACAGGGTGGAACGATAAAATTATCACCCGATAAATGATTCCATTCCCCTTTGATGAAAACTGTTTTTTGTTTTGTTTTTTGTTTTGTTTTTTTGCAGACCATTTGCTATTTGGACGTCCTATGACACAATTTGTTTTATGGGTCAGGCCGTTGTATGGAGCAAGGTTCGAATGAACTTAAATCCTGGGCACAGCACCAAATTGTATATATGACGTATATTCTGTATTGTTGTTTTTGTTCGTCTTAGGAAGAGTCTTAGTGTTTCATCTAGAGACAGGGTACATTCTACTAAATGAGCGCTACCTGTAATTCAACTATAAGAGATTTTTGAATATCTTTATAGATAGACTGAGAGATGGTGCGTTTGACATTTATGCTGACAGTTATACATATGTTGTTGTAAATCGTCTAGATTGAAATGACCGATGTTAATTTATCAATGAATAACGAGACACTTTGTTATAAACAAAGTTGGTTTATTTAACAAACATTCATATATACACAATACGGTGGTGGAGGTGGTGGAGGTGATGGAGGTGGTGTAGTTTGCGAACGTGACAGGCAGTTCCTCGTCGTCTGTCTCTCGTTCCCCATCTCCGCGTCTCTGCCTTGTTTTTGTTTACCATCTCACTTTTATGAACTTTCGACCTAGTAACCCATAAACCAATTGACGTCATTGACCCATATTTTGACCAGTCCGGTGTTTGCTTTTGGTCTTACTTGCGACCGAATTACATCATATCCAGGTCATCCCATTCCCGGTTTCATTTTTGTCGGCCAGGATTTAAGTTCATTCGAACCTTGCTCCATACAACAGTCTAGCCCATAAAACGACTTGCGTCATAAGATCAGGTCATCCAATTTCCGGGTTCCATTTTTGCTGGCCCCATAACACTTTGTATTGAAACTCATCCAATATTATTAATAAAAATATTAATAATAAAAAACGAATTGACAGGAAGAAAAGTTGTTAAAAAGTTTAAAAAGAAAAGGAATACGATTTAATTTGTATGAAACTGAAGTTTATTCAATAGGAATAAATAAAAATGAACAATAAATATGTTTGAAATAAAAAAAAACAATATTTTAAAAGTCAAAACTGAAAAACAAACGATAAATTAGTTTAGCTGAAATACGAACAATACATTAGTTTAACTGAAATACGAACAATAAATTAGTTTAACTGAAATACGAACAATAAATTAGTTTACCTGGAAAATGAACAATAAATTAGATGTTAGAACTATGTGTCACGCAATGCGCCATATTGACGCTAAGTACTGCAAAACTCAAACATTCATATATTTTCTGTTGTAAATAAAATACCATTTTATTTAGTATATCAGCGTCCGAGGAAGTCGAATTCATAAGACTGACACCTACTATAGAGAATTATAATCATCAACATGATGGTAAAGGTAAGCACAATATTATCTTAATAATTATTAAAAATCTGTGAACCGTCCGGGCGTCTTTGCTTGAATATTGTAATTTTTTGTTTCGGTTTTAATTATACCTGATGGCACTTAAATCATTTTTTTTTTTACTTTGAAATCACGGCTATATATTGATTACAATATAATATGAAATAATCGATAGAGACTTGACTTTATTAGAATAAATACAAAATATGCACGAATTAAAATATCATATTTAAGCGTATTTTACAACTGGGCAACGCCGGGCGCCCCTGTTTGTTAATCATAAAATTTATATTAATCAATTATATGATAATTTTATCTAGTACATATGGAGATTTGTAATTTGTCTGTCTTGAACAGATACTCTGCTATTAAGTCTGTGCAAAAGATTTTGTCGATTTAAAGGTTCATCTTGAAAATGAAACACTGTATTTTTTTTAAACTAAAATGAAATACTGTTGCTACATCTGGGGAGGGGTTTCTTGGCGCGCCTTATCTTGCCTTGATAGAGTTCAAAACCGGCCCCTAAACATAGTAGGCGATTATCTTTTCTCTTCTCTGCAGCATATTTCCCACAGAAGAGACGTTGCGAGCCTGCCTCTGTTCTATCGCTATTTCATGGCAAGACCTCGTCTGAACTCCAATCTATGCCCCCTTAACAAACTTTCACAAAAAATACTCTAGCTACAATCACTATCAAGAATTTCCCCCACTCTCTATCTGTGCCTAATTTTAAGCGCAGATTCCATGAACAAAGTTTCTTTTCTAGAACCATTCGCATGTGGAAAAATTTTCAATTGATTGTTTCCCAGCCGATTACAAGATGGTAGCATTCAAGTCCGATGTTAACAAGTTCTTGTGGAGCTGTTCCCTTAAATAATCAAAATTCTACCCAATCTACACTATTAATGATTACTAAACGACCATCTTACATTCATTAACCTTTTATCCTCGAGTGGCCCTCGGGCCTTGATAATATTTATTAAATTTTTTCTGGATTAATATTTATTGAATTTTTAATGGAATAATATTTATTGAATACTTTATGGATTAATATTTATTGAATTTTTTGATGGATTAATATTTATTGAATTTTTGATGGATTATAATTCATTGAATTTTTATTGATTAGTATTTATTGAATGTTTTGATGGATTTAAATTTATTGAATTTTTTGATGGATTAATATTTACTGAATTTTTGTTGGATTAATATTTATTGAATATTTTTATGAATTAATATTTATTGAATTTTCTGATGGATTAATATTTATTGAATTTTTTATTGATTAGTATTTATTAAAATTTTCGATGGATTAATATTTATTGAATTTTTTGACGGATAAATAGTTATTGAATTTTTTATGGATTTATATTTATTGAATATTTTTATGAACTAATATTTATTGAATTTTTTGATAGACTTATATTTATTGCATTTTTTATTGATTAGTATTTATTGAATTTTTGATGGATTAATATTTATTGAATTTTTCGATGGATTAATATTTATTGAATATTTTTATGAATTAATATTTATTGAATTTTTTGATGAATTAATATTTATTGAATTTTTTATTGATTAATATTTATTGAATTTTTTAATGGATTTATATTTATTGAATTTTTTGATGGATTATTATTTATTGAATTTTTGAAGGATTAATATTTATTGAATATTTTTATGAATTAATATTTATTGAATTTTTTGATGGATTAATATTTATTGAATTTTTTATTGATTAGTGTGTATTGAATTTTTGATGGATTTATATTTATTGAATTTTTTGATAGATTAATATTTATTGAATTTTTGATGGATTAATATTTATTGGATATTTTTATGAATTAATATTTATTGAATTTTTTGATGGATTAATATTTATTGAATTTTTTATTGATTAGTATTTATTGAATTTTTTGATAGATTAATATTTATTAAATTTTTTGATGGATTAATATTTATTGCATTTTTTTATTGATTAGTATGTATTGACTTTTTGATGGATTTATATTTATTGAATTTTTTGATGGATTAATATTTATTGAATTTTTGATGGATTAATATTTATTGAATATTTTTTATGAATTAATATTTATTGAATTTTTTGATGGATTAATATTTATTGAATTTTTTATTGATTAGTATTTATTGAATTTTTTATGGATTAATTTTTACTGAATTTTTTGATGGATTAATATTTATTGAATTTTTGGCTGGATTAATATTTATTCAATTTTTGATGGATTAATATTTATTGAATATTTTTATGAATTTATATTTATTGAATGTTTGATGGATTAATATTTATTGAATTTTTATTGATTAGTATTTATTGAATTTTTTGATGGATTAATATTTATATAATTTTTTATGGATTAATATTTATTGGATTTTTTGATGGATTAATATTTATCGAATTTTTTGATGGATTAATATTTATATAATTTTTTATGGATTAATATTTATTGAATTTTTTGATGGATTAATATTTATCGAATTTTTTATTGATTAGTATTTATTGGATTTTTTGATGGATTAATATTTATTGAATTATTGATGGATTTATATTTATTGAATTTTTTGATGGATTAATATTTATTGAATTTTTTTATGGATTAATATTTATTGAATTTTTTTGATGGATTAATATTATAGAATTTTTGATGGATTAATATTTATTGAATTTTTTATTGATTAATATTTATTAAATTTGTGTGGAGATAAAACAAAATCAGTTGTTATTGAAAGGAAAACATGGCGGCTTCAGTAAATGCTAGAATATAACAATCAGGTGTGACTCGACCCAAGAGTAACAGTTGTTTATCATATTCAGCCAAGTCAAAACAATCTGAATTCAGAAGGTCAAACCCCAAAAACTCGTCATCGAGGCACACAAAAATAAAACAATGTTCACGCGTCATCTGTGAATATCTCTCTCTTTCTCACTCTTTCTATATTTCTCTTTCAGTCTTTTTCTCTCTCACTTTCAATGGAGAAAGAGAGATTAAAAGTAATTATATTGTTTTGTAAACAGTTGAAGCTTGCATTCTGGGGCCGGCAGAGGCGACATAGCAGTTTTAGTTGCATGTGTCTTATTTCAACTGGTCTTTATAAAAATATGCTTTCTACTTGTTAAATGTTAAATGAATCCTATATTTTTTATAAAAATGCATTTCTTCGCAATTTTTGTACAAGCGTTCGATTTCAGCATGAGATCCCAGCCAGCAATGCCGACGATGGTAATGTTGCCTGAAACGACGCAATGAAAACACAAGAGGTGACCCATGCCACCCAGTTATAGCCGACGACATATCGATCCGCTGTGTTGATGTTTCCATGTGCTTATCGTTTGATATCGTATCTAACACCCGGGGAGCTGGTTGCGTTCCCAGGACGTTCCTTAACATAGCTAGCATGGGGAAGATGCGGCATCTAACGTAAGGTTCATTAAGGGCGAAAAAGATTAAAAGGAATTATAGAATGTTGGGGGAGCTTTATTGAATTCTAAATAAATAAACGAGAAGCTTGTTATATATAGTATGAGATATAAGATTGTATATGGTCTTCAACATAGTGTTGAGTTTAAGGTGTATAAGTTTTAGGGTTAAATTGGGGTGTACTGTTGCTGCGTAGTAAATTTTTAACAGTTTGTGTTGTGTCTATTATCTATTTAGTCGTATTTTTGGCAGGTGCAGCCTAAACGGCAAATGGCGGATATAAAGTCGCTTATAAATTGGGGGGGGGGGCGGGTAATGAAGGTTGTAATATTGATTAGGTAATATTCGGCAATATTTTTAAGTTTCTTCTATTATGAAATAGGGAGTATGATTATAACGGGGCGGTCGGGGATAGGATGGCAATATCTATGAGTGCGTTTAACTTGATGCAAAAGGTTTCAGGATATCTATAGTTGGTAGGGTGGAAGAGTAAGGGGATATTTACTACTTATAAAAGTGGTAGTAATACCAATAATAGTAGGGTAATTATTTAATGAATGAAAAAATAGCCGTTGATTTACAAATGAATTAACAGCGTCTCTATTCATAACGTCTTATATCCTTTGAATTCTTGTTCTCTCTTGGAATAAATAATATCGTTGTAATTCAATATATTGGACAGCGGTTCTTCATATTTATTTACTATTTAATTTTTCTTTTATATGTGTATATGTATTGTGTGCATGTGTCTATGTGCGTACTTATATGTATATGCATTTAAGACTGACGTGGCACCTTCTCATTGGATAAAAAAAAAGTTGAAGGCGATGCTTAAAGGTGCAGGCAGTAATCGGGGTTGCAAAAAAGAAATCCTCCTTAAGCGACCCGCCCAACGGGGTCTGGTAACAGAACTATCTAAAATTTCTGAGTAGAAGACTAACAGTCTGGTCTCTATGATAACACAGTAGAGACTGAGAACAGATTTAGAGAGAGACCAATCCGGAATATATAGGTTGTAATCACCTCCCACCCCTCCTACTCAATCCTGACTATAAATATCAGAAGTAAATAGACATTCAAGTTGGTCACAATATCCCCCGTCGCTGAGCCTGCCAGATGTAAGTAACATTCATCCAACTCATTTTTTCCACACACTCCCAACAACAAGGAAAAGAAAAACACTTCTAAAGGGGGGAAAAATCATAAAACTGAAGCTCAGAAAAGAAATAAAATAACAATGTCTAATCCACTATTTATAAGGAACATGGTATCCTCCTTGTCCCTTACAACATGCTATTGCTGATTACAATTTTAGGCAGGTCTTCTTCTATATCGTTTTTGTGGTGCACACTCAGGGCAGTATCATTTTTGTCTTCTTGGGGGTGCCTCATCGATGGCCACACATTGGAAATGATACCATTCATCACATGAGTCGCATCCAATCATGTCCTTATCTAATTGAGGAGCATTGCATATTGGTCATAACCAGACAGGGTCTTCTGGAACGGAAAATAAACACGATGGCTCCCCGTCCCTATCAACAACTGTGGGTTCGATAGAATCGGTGACCTCTGGTTCCGGAATATTTTTAGGGGACACAGAAAGCTCTAAAGGATACAGATTTTTCAATGAGTGGACTTCCACAAGACCATCTCCTCTCCTGACATGGGCAGATCCAACTGCATTATCATTGCCTCGTATAAGATCCACAATGGTTCCCAAAATCCAATATGGTCTCGGTTTTAAGGGGCTCTTAACCAGAACCACATCATCCTTTTGAAGGCAATTCACTGATTGCAATCGGGAATGCCCCGGAGATTTCCGTCCCAGGTCCACAACTTATGGAAATCGGCAGATCATTGGTTCCTAGGCTCCATGGTTCTGATCAGTCTCTCCCTGCTGGGTGGCACTGCCGTAGCAAGATCTCTATGCCCCAATTGTAACAATAACCCAGGGCTCTTGTTGGGTTTCAAGAACATGCTGGGAGTGATAGCTGTAGCATTATTGTCTGCAGACACCTGGTATGTCAGAGGTCGATTGTTAACCGATCTCTGAATATCGGAGATCACGGTCACCAGTGTGAAATAATCCAATTTGCTCTTTTGCCAATGATCTTAAATAGGCAGGTTTTTATGGTCTTCATGTAACGTTCCCAAGTTCCTCCATACCATGATGAAAACAAGGGAATAGTATTAAGTCCCATGCCACACGAGCCAAATCTATCTTGATATTCGTTCATTAGAGAAATACGACCAAAAAGTTTCCCACTTCCAATAAAAGCGTTGGAATTATCGCTATAGATAGCCCTCGGAATCCCATATTGATTTGTGAAGCGAGCCAGAGCTTGTCTGGACCCACCTCTATATGGACGGCTCTCACATTCAGGCAAGTGAAAACTAACAAATATATTTTTCTGTCAGAGTTTCCCTCTTTCACCCAGACATGGTCAGTGAAGTCAACACCTGTATGCTGGTAAGATACTTCAAAATCAGCACGAAGAGCCCGTAGACTAGCAATGGCGTTGGGAAGCACCGGTCTGGAATTGTATCTCTTACATCTTGCACAAGGTACCAAGACCTTATTTACCGCTTGTCTACCTTTATATACGGCAAATGAATAACTACCCCATTACTTCGTCTGATGGGGAAGGTCTCCTAGCGGCTTCGGCTGCAGGGAGACAGGGTAGTAGACGTCAATAAATATTCAATAAATATTAATCCATCAATAAAATCAATAAATATTAATCAATAAAAAATTCAATAAATATTAATCAATAAAAAATTCAATAAATATTAATCAATAAAAATTCAATAAATATTAATCCATAAAAAAATTCAATAAATATTAACCCATCCAAAAATTCGATAAATATTAATCAATAAAAAAATCAATAAATATTAATCAATAAAAAATTCAATAAATAGTAATCAATAAAAAAAATCAATAAGTATTAATCCATCAAGAAATTCAATAAATATTAATCAATAAAAAATCAATAAATATTAATCAATAAAAAAAATCAATAAGTATTAATCCATCAAGAAATTCAATAAATATTAATCAATAAAAATTCAATAAATATTAATCAATAAAAAAATCAATAAATATTAATCAATAAAAAATTCAATAAATATTAATCAATAAAAAATCAATAAATATTAATCGATCAAGAAATTCAATAAATATTAATCAATAAAAATTCAATAAATATTAATCTATTAAAAAATCAATAAATATTAATCCATCAAAAAATTAAATAAATATTAATCCATCAAGCAATTTAATAAATATTTATCCATCAAAAGATTCAATAAATATTAATCCATAAAAAATTCAATAAATATGAATCAATAAAAAGTTCAATAATTATTAATCAATATAAAAATCAATAAATTTTAATCCATCAAAAAATTAAATAAATATTATTCCATCAAAAAAATAAATAAATATTAATCAATCAAAAATATTCAATTAATATTAATCCATAAAATCAATAAATATTAATCCATCAAAAAATTCAATAAATATTTATCCAGAAAAAATGATTTTTTTTATTAATCCATAAAAAATTCAATAAATATTAATTCATAAAATATTCAATAAATATTATTCCATTTAGAATCCAATAAATATTAATCCATAAAAAAATTCAATACATATTAATCAATAAATATTCAATAAATATTCTCCCATAAAAAATTCAATTAATATTAATCCAGAAAAAAAATCAATAAATATTATCCCAGAAAAAATTCAATAAATATTTATCCAGAAAAAAATCAATAAATATTAATCAATAAATATTCAATAAATATTAACAAATTAGTCCAACATAAACAAACTCTTGACAACCCCCCCTTAAGTAAGACAGTCTATCAAACCCCCAATACTAATGATTACTATAATACTATCTCATTGATTACTGTACACGAAATAACCCTTATCCCTGAGTGGCCTTCCGGCCTTGATAAGTGGTGACCCCATGTAAAAAAAATTCAATCAATATTTATCCATTAAAAAATTCAATAAATATTAATAAATACAAAATTCAATAAATATTAATCAATAAAAAAATCAATAAATATTAATCTATAAAAAATTCAATAAATCTTAATCCGTTAAAAATTCAAAAAATATTAATCCATCAAAAAATTCAATAAATCTTAATCCGTTAAAAATTCAAAAAATATTAATCCATCAAAAAATTCAATAAATATTAATCCATCAAATATTCAACATCAAAAACTATGAACAGTTTTCCTTACTCTATACCTGTGCCTTAATCTAAACGCAAATTCTACGAACAAAGCTTTTTTCCCCCAAGGAGTGCCAGCCTGTGGAACACGCTTCCGCTGGCCTGCTTCCGGGTTGAATACAACATGGCAGACTTGTTTACGTGTCCCCATAAATAATGAAATTCCACCCAATGTTCACCATTAACGATTACTACACTACCACCTTACATTCGTTTACTCTTATCCTCGAATGGCTTTCGAGTTTTGATAAGTGGTGAGTCCCTTGTTAAAAAAGGTGTTATGCTTCAAGTTCTTTATATCTACAAATATTTATTCATAGAGTTTGGTTTGTTTTTTTTGTATAACAAAACTATTGGTCTTGTTTTTTTACTTTCCACAATTGAGTTTTGCAAAAGGAAAGGAAAAATTAATGTTTCGTGCCTTTGAGTTCATAAAACAGTTTGATTTGGTAGCAACCGTGTGGAAAAGGGGGAAATTAAAGAAAGAGGAAGATAGCATGAAACAGAAAGGCTAGCTTTGTAGTTTCTGTTGTTTTTTTATATATATATATTTAACTGCATTTGAACAGATTCTCTGTTGCCTAGTTCAAGCCGAGCTCAACGGGTGACACATTGGGTCATTTTTTTCGTATTTTCATCATATCAACGTAAAGAAACCAAACAACGAATAATTCTATTTTGAAACTCTTCCAAAATGCCACGTATTATGGTTTAATTTGATTGTGCTCACAAACCATAGGTAAAAGATAGATTTTCCCACACGCCTCTGGTGTACAAAAGAAAACAAAAAGGTACAAAAAAGTCTTACCTTAATTTGTTTTAAAATAAAAATCACAGCAAAACCTGAGGAAAGTCTCTGAGTTTATTTTTTGTTGTTATTTTTATTTTTTTGTTGTTTTTGTTTTTGTATTTGTTTTTTCGTTTGTTTGTTTTCTGTCTTTTTTATAAGATTTTCACCCGGAAGATAATTCGTGTATTTTCTTGCATTAAGTGTTTCTGATTGGCTGAAATTTTGAGGGCGTGGCTGATAGACCTGTTAGGTAAGATTATGTGCTGGGCAGAGTAAACATGAGAGTCTGCTTTATTATTTATAAACACAAATATGAACCGAATTTTTTTTTAAATCATAACAATAGGTAACTGACTAGAGATTATTATTAATGTGTTCATAAGATGGCAATTAGGATGTACCGTGTGACCAAGTGATACCTGGGTAAATATTGATTGTACGTTTCACTAACACTCAAGCATAAGACTTGGAATTTGTACTAAGATCAAAGTGCAGTATATGTTTCTATCCATCTCGACTATTATTTTTGTCTCAGCTAAAGAGTTACGATTGTTATGTTTCTCGCATGAAAACCTAAATTGGGTGAATTTTGTTTATCAAATAAAGGCCAAGTAAATAAAGGCGGCACAATGACGTTGACACAACGGTTAGGTCGGATCACCGAAGTTAAGCAACGTTGAGCCCGGCTAGTACCAGATGGGTGACCATTTGGGAAGGCGGGTCACTGTATGTACCATGAGGTAAAATACCAGGTTGAGAAACTGGCGCGGTCTATCCTTCTCTCGAGAGTAGATCAGACTCTCTTAAGCCGTGGTAGGCAACTCTATCTAGTGATGGCGCTACGGATTCTAGTGATGGCGCTACGATAAAAAAAATACCCTTGATAGCCTTGGCGAAGTATCAAGTATTCAGCTACCGACAAGATTTGAATTACACTACAAACTCGTGCAGTGAGTTCAATCTCGGCTTCAGCCCCGCTGGATAAATAAAGAAGCGAACATAAAGCCTAAAATATTATAAGAAATTACGTAGTAGGTTCTCTGTATATGAAAGGGGCGCGTCCGAAATATTTTTTTCTTTTAAAGCAGATAACTTTTTTTAACACTTTTATAACAGTTGAATCATGATACTTGACTTTTTCATTTTAAACTCAAATCCAAGCCATTATCACCGCACAAGCAGAAAAAATCAGATATATATATATATATATATATATATATATATATATATATATATATATATATATATATATATATATATAATCAACATTAGCTTCTTTTGACATGGACGCGTCCGAAATGAAGCATGACTTTGCATTTTAGACTTTAATTCAAGCCATTATACTTAAGAAATAATTTTATAAAATAAACAGTAGATTCTCTACAGTGCAATGTAGACTACAATGTATTGTGGACTAAACAATCGTTTATCGTCATTCAATCCCGGGCAATGTCGAGTCTCCCTGCTAGTGCATTTAAAAAAAAATTAGGTAATGTATTACAATAATAATTGTGAAAAAATTATACTGCAAATTAAATCGCCAGATCTAGCGGGAAAACAACTAAATTGGCAACACTGTTTACCGGGAATTCGTTTTTCTGACATTATGACATTAGAGCGGTATACCGACGTAAGATGCAATAGGATTAAAAACCTAACCCACGATTATGCGTGTGTGAACCGTGAACAGGTGAGGGTTTACTGTATTTACAGGGTGGAACGATAAGATTGTCGCCCCAGGAAAGACGATATGACTCCATTTCTGTTTGCTAAAAAAACGGTTTTCTTTTTTTGTGTGTGCTGACTATCTACTTGTTGATGAGTTTTGTACAAAATCTCAAGAGCGATATAAGCCTTCTATCATGTGTGAAAGTGACACAATGTTCAAAAAGCGAGATTGGAGATTCGTCGCTGTACAACTCATACAACAAATATCTACCGATGCAAACGACTTCCCGTTTTAACTAGCTGGTAATGTCTTCTGAATTATTAAATCATTTCTCCTTGATTGATTGATCATTTCTCCTTGATTGGTTCATAAGCTTGATGTGCAGAAATCAGAGGCTCACAGTATTAATGCTGGAGTGCCTCAGGGGTCCATCCTAGGCCCAACTCTCTTCCTGATCTACACTAATGATCTTCCAAATTACATCTCAAGATCATTCGTAAACATTTATGCTGACGACACTACCATCTATGGTAATACTTCAAAAGCCATAAATGACCAAGTTCTCTCTGATTCTCTCTCCTCTGATCTTGAGTACGTTGTACAACGGGGAAAAGGGTGGCTGGTTACTTTTAATACATGGAAAACCAAGCTTCTATCTTTACATCATCAACGCTCTGATCCCCATCTGGTATCAATTGAAATAAATGGCTTTCGTCTTGGAGAAACTCCATGTTTTGACAAGCTTATGGGCGTTACCGTTACTCCTGATCTGAAATATAACGCGTACCTCAAATCTGCTTCCACGGTCGCTGGAAAAATGGTGGAATCCTTCTACCGCTCCAGAAGATATCTCACTAATGATGCAATTCTCTTCCTATATTAAAAAAAAACAGGTATATTCAAGGATGGAGTGCTGTTTCTAAATCCGGGCATGGCTGCTAGAAAGACTTTATCCTGCCTTGACAGTTCAAAATAGACTTCGTAGTCTAGTTGGATGTTGCCATTTTCTCTTCCCTGCAACATCTTTTCCACAAAAGAAACGTTGCGAGCTTGTCTCTTCTTTATCGTTAATTTCATGGCAAGTGCTGAGCTTCAATCTATGGTCCCTCTCGCCAAACTTTCACGAAAAACACTAATCTAGCTGAAATCACTATCAATAATGTCCCCTACTCTTTATCTGTGCCTAAACCAAAACCTAGATTCCATAAACAAAGCTTCTTTCTTAGAAATGCACGCCCGTGGAACTCTTCAGTTTTCCTGCTTCCCAGCTGACTACAATTTGGTCGTCTTCAAGTCCAACTTAAACAAATTCTTGATGAGCCGTTAAGCCCTTAAGTAATTTAATTTACCAAATTTCCGCTAATAACGTTTACTATGATGCTACTTTGTTGACTACTGTACACGCATTAACTCTTATCCTTGTGGCCTGCGGGCCTTGATAAGTGGTGACTAAAAAAGAATCGATCGATACCGCCGTTCAGTCTCGAAAGGCAAAGAATTCCACTGTAGGGGCAGTTGCACGTGTAATTGTGAGGCAAGGGTCGCGCAATTCCTAACCACACCTCTCCTGAATCAACACTATTTGGGTCCAGTGGCAAGTGTGGTCGATCAACAGGCAAAAAAATCACTGCTCACACAAATTCTCCCAACTGATTTTGCCACTTCTCAAACGTCAAATGATTTCTCGCTCCTCTCCCACCGAAAAGTGACCTGTTTTTATAAGGCACGCGCATGTGATCTCGCAAGACTTCGTTCACTACAAAACGTCACGGCCGCCATGATGGGCTCTTTCTTTCTTTCTCAACGCGCGTGACTCACAGGACAGACAGACACGAGGACGTTTGTACGATAAGCCATTTTCCCCACAGCAAGGAGAAGACCAGGACGACTGGAAACAATGCCGAGATAAGCGGAGAGTACATACAGCACCGGAAAGTCCCAAATGGTCACCCATTTAGTACTGACCATGCTCAACGTTGCCTAACTTTGGTGATCCAGCGGGAACCGGTGTGTCAACGTGATTATGCCGTATGAAAAAGAATATGTCAGAAGTAAACAGTGTTATTTAGTTTGAAGGCTTCGCCATAATAGATTACTTTGCTTAACCTGAAGGCCCCCTCCAAGATTAATATTCTTTACTTAATATATTGTTAAATTACGTTCAATTTTTTTATTTATTAACAGGGTGACCATGCATTGCCTTGAATTGAAATATGATCCACTTATGCTTCACACTACCATATTTTTATTGTCATCGAAATTGATGAAATAGCCCATTTCTAAATCAAACAGATTGGCTTCTCTAATTGAGGATTCATCGCGATTCAAATGGAGGAAATTTAACATGTTTCGCGCAATGACTAAATTTCAAAGATATTGCGTTTGTAGAGAACCTGCTGTTGTTTTTATAAAATCATTTTATATATAATGGCTCGCGTTATAGTTTAAATACAAAAGTCAAGTTTCATGCTTCAATTGTGCTTTAAACAGAAACATCTATTTGGAGCGCGCCCTTGTCATATCAAAGAATCTACTGTGGTTTTTATATGTCTGGCCTTACTACTTTTGCGATGATAACTACTTGAATTTAAGTTAAAAATGAAAATGTCAAGTTTCATTGTGAAATTGTTCCTTAAACAGATACATCTATTTCGAACGCACCTCTATCATATCAAGGAACCTACTGTTGATGTTATATGTTGGGCCTTTCAGCTGGTGTGGTAATAAAACTTCTCAAATGCACTTGTGATATATAAAGCATTTATTCAGAAAAAAAAGTAGCGTCGAACGTTACCTAGGAATAAGAAATAATGTCCTACATGAGGGGATCACATGTTAGGGGTCTTAATAATCGCTCAAAAATAGAAAATTAAAGAAAATATTGAGGGCAATTTAGTTGGAATAAGATCCCCCACCCTCCAAAAGAAAATAAATTTTAATATTTGAAAATATAATTTAGTGGGGAAGGCTAAAAACTATATTTCCCGTAAAAGAAAACGATAAACAACAAAAAATGAAATTAAAAAGATTCTTGATAAACGGGTGTAGAGTTTTCGATAAAATATAATTTTCCCACTTATCAACATTTATTGTCGTCCAAAAAATTTTGACGGAATAAAAAAAATAATAATAAAATTAAGAAAAAACAAAACCAACACAAACAAGAAAGCACTAGACAATTCCAAAGAGGAATTCAACTTTTCCTGTTTTTTTTGTTTTGTTTATTATTATTTTTTTTATTACTCCAAAGATATCGTTATTATAAGAAAATATAATGGGAAGAATTAAATTAAATGCATTGGGAAGAATCAAATATTATTTTAGTCTAGAAGGATCTCTTTCGTTGATCGAGGACAGAATTTTGGATTTTAAGGAATGAAATACAATAACTTTTAAATAAAGATTTACAACCTCCTTTTTAAAGCAATTAAATCACTACTTAATGGCCTTTCCACGAGGTGAAACTTAAACAGATTCAGTTTTTCATGTAGATTAAGTCAGGTGCAAAGTCGGTTTTTAATGCACTGAACACTTAAAGTGAAACTCTAGATATTTTTTTTATTTGAAAACAATTTCCAAGTTAATGTTAAATATGTATATAAAAATAAGTTTGCGTTAATTTTAAAATGAAATATATTTTATTTGTTTGTCATTGTTGGGTGACGAGTTTTAATTCTCAATAGTTAACGATATAGACAATATTAAAGGGAGATAATTACGTTCTACGATGATCGGATTCTTAAATTAAAGTTTATATTTTAAAATAAATATTTTATAGTATATTATTTTTAGTCGTGTGCAAGCGACTCTGTAAGTCACTCCGTCGGTCGGTCTGTCGGTCTGTCCGTAACACTTTTGTGCTTGGCCTTTTTGGTTAAGATCAAAGGTCTATTGTTAATAGATGCTGTTTTTTTTACCAAGATCAAAGTGTAGTATCTGTTTCGTCAGATACTGCAATCAAAGACCATATGTGGGGCAACCTCACATATAAGACCTTGGTCAATGTAAGGGAAGCCCTTCATATCAATTGTCACTATTCAGCTCCCCTACTCCGAGTTGGTCCCCATTTCCTCTTTACTCCTCACTTTAAAAATCGGCGTTGTGCATAATTTTCTCGGTGAGGGAGCAAATAAATACCCTTTTCTTGGCCTTTTGGCCAAGATCAAAGTGCAGTACCTGTTCTTACTACATGATGTACTTATTGTGATATAAAGTGGAGTATCACTTTTCTGTATTAATTTAATGTAAAATGATCACCCACTTTACAACCAGTCAGTCTAAAAGCAATTCAAGTCATTCTCCAGATCATTCAAGTTGTTTTCGAAGGATTCCAGTTATTTTTTAAGCATTCAAATCATTCTTAAGGTCATTCAAGTCATTCTTAAGTTCATTAAAATCATTTTAAGTCATTTACTTTTTATTAATTTAAGTCATTTCAGCCCATTTTTCGGTCATTTTAGTTTATCTTTAAGAATTTCATGTCAATCCTACATTCACACATTCATTCATTACATGAGAGTACGCGACTAATGACCATCGTCCTTGTTTATTAACTACTAGCTGAAATATTCTGCGTTTCCAGGTTGTATATGATATATTTTAATATTTTGTCCTCGAATAATAAAATAGATTAATCAAAACATAAATTCATATTGGTGAATACATATTATTTTTGTTTTTGTTTTTTGTTATGAATAGTATATTCACGAAACTATATAAGCGAAGTGGCGTTGTAAAAATAATGGGCAATATAAATGAGAATGTGACCCCCTGACGTTCAAGATTTCTTTTAAATCACAAACTGTATTTGTCTTAGGTCGTGATGGATTTCATTCATTCATTAATTACAATGAATTTTGAACTTTGTTACGAAAATGGCAAAATGTGAAGAAAGGAACTTTACTAAAAATCTAATGATTATTCATAATTTATTAGTAACGAAAAATTTTATTTTTGATGACAACAAAAGTCTATTTTGTGTAATAATTGTCTAATAAAAAGTTTGAATACAGTCAATATTTCTGGGAAATTTTCTAAAAAAAACAACAAAACAGAACCACATGCGAAAATTTGTAAAGAACTTTTTTATCAGAAAATACAAAATAATAAAAACGCAAGCATTGGGGAAATTTACATTTTTTGTTTGGACTTAATATTTGTTTATTAAATCGATAAATTAATAGCATACATATAGGCATGTGTTCGTTTATGTAATGTTGCACTTTAAAAAAAATCATTGAAAATTTTATATCCATATCATTAATTGCTAGATTAAAAATAATGTTTTAAATTGCAACAAAATGTACATTATATAAAATAAATCCAAGGTAATTTTTTGATTCAATTTAAATTAAATTTTTATACCTTACTTTGTAAAATTTGTAAAAGTGCACTTTGAAGATAAATAAATTTCAAATTGAATCTTGTACCTTTATTTTTAAAGCCTATAGTAAAAACATTTTGTTTAACAATTTTCATGCCTTGGATGAAATGCTTTTCTAACTTGTATCTTATCCTTTTAAGATTATATTTTAAAACTCTCTTTCTCTCTATTTTAGTTTGTATTTCTCCTCACACCACAACTCATTTTTGCAACCCCCTCTTTGTATTATTACAAGTCTGAATATTTTCTCTGTTTCAGTTTGTATTCCTCCTCATATCACAACTCATTTTTTGCAACTTCCTCTTTGTAATACAGGTCTGAATAATGAGAAAATCTGAATTTTTTTACAAAATTTTTAAAATAACTTTTTTTAGATTAAATATTTTTTAAACTTCTTTCGGAATAGAACATCTTTAAAATTGAATAAGGAATGTATTTCATATAGTTTTCATTAACAAATATCCAGTGCATAACAAGAAAAAGAGAGATGGGAATTCCAAAAGGGCGGTATAACAAGTTACGGTCAATAGTAGTCCTCGCCATCGAAAGTCTTTGTTATTGTTATTCTTATTCTATTATTATTATTATTATTATTATTATTATTATTATTATTATTATTATTATTATTATTATTATTATTATTATTATTATTAATATTATTATTATTATTTAAAACACTTTGTGTCCTGCTATTTCGCGCGAGGACTAATATATATATATATATATATATATATATTTATTTAATCGGTCAATTAATAATAATATAAAATATATGCATGTCTTCGTATATTTGAGTTAATGTCTGGAAAACGTATTTTTATTAAAAAAAAAAATAATGAAAACGCAAGCATTCGGAAACGTTAGAATTTTTTTATTTGAACGTAATATCTGTTTGTCTAATGGATAAATGAATAATAATAAAAAATGTATAGGCTTTTCCTTGTATTTACAAATTCAAAACCGCGAGTAAAAATTATGTATTATTCGGTTTTTTTATTATCAATACAAAGAGGTGAAAGAAAATGAGTTGGTGTCATCAGCTAGAATTGAAATAAAAACATTTAGAATTCCAGCCTGGTGTGGTTTTCTGTATTAAGCCTAGAAGTAAACAACTTGAAGAAATGACGCGAATCGACGCATGCGCATAAAAACAAAAATGTCGGCTAGTGCGAATGGACATTTTGCATGTAAATTTGCCGACGTCTGTACGCGATATGTATGTAAACAAAGATGTTACTCGCTATAAACCGCCCTTTGTGCATGAATATTATGTTCTGATAAATTCAGTGTTGTGTGACCTGTAGTTAAAGAGTTTACCTGTTATATATTTACACACACACACACACACACACACACATACGTGTACTGTTTTATTTATATAAATTGGTCGACTTATTGAAGAACACATTGAGGAACAGCATTAATATTTCTCATAAAAATATAGTGTTACATATACTTACTGAATTTATTTGCTTTAATGCCTTGTCTCAATTTTACCAGCTGAAATTGTTTGGTTCTTAGCAGAATTCTAAATTATTTCCCAATTTAAAGTCATTTCCTCAAATATCGACAAAATTTAAGGGTAAAGTACATTATGTGGTTATTTTTTCTGGTAATTTGAAGCTTTCCTCAGCCTCGCTCTGTTGCCATTCCAAAATCGACCTACCCTACTGTATAGCTTAGCAAGAAAAAGAAAGCAACAAAAACCCAACTGCTGATAACAACAAAAACAAATAACCAAGAAATGTTTTGACTGTAGTTTACCATAACATTTTCATAAACAAAAGATACCGTAAAAATAGAATTTCATTTTCCTTTCTCTGCATAATTACCAAAATAAAACCAACGACATGAAAAATTAAACAAAACCAATGAAATAAATAACTAAAAAATAGTGCAATCTTCCAGAATAGCAAACAAAGCAAATTTAATGTCTTTTTTTAGTTAACAATAAAAGTAGTGTGAAAAAATGTAAATAAACACATTAAAACTCAAAACATCGTAGCTTGTCTTTGCTAACATTTGTTTAGTTTTTTGTTTGTTTATTGCTTCTTTTGTTTATTAAAATGTCATGTGAAACTACAGTCTAGTTGAAACAAAAAGAAACATTTCTAGATTAGAAGTTGTTGTTATCAGCAATCGGGTTTTTTTTGTTATGCTGTACAGTCGACTCCCCAATCTCATTTCGCTAAAATTTGCGTTAACTTTCCACTTTCTCCATCTGTTCGCGTCTGCCTACTTGCGGAATAATAATGTCAACATTACCAAAATGTATTTTCTTTTGAAAGTTGGGGGCTAAATATCCCTCGGTATTTTCTTTAATTTTCTATTTTTGAGCGGTTATAACGACCCCTAAGATGGGGGCCCCTCGTATCGGACATTATTTCTTGTTCCCACGCAACACTCGACGTTACTTGTTTTTTTTTACTGAATAAACGCTTTAAAATAAGTTAAATCAATAACAACTTAACCAGCTAGGTAGCAAAATCGATTTTGCCCTTTGTAAAACAGCAGTAAATAAGTATAAATATTAAAAATATTACTCGTTCTGTAGTATCTTTTTTAACTGAATAAACGCTTTAAAATAAGTTAAACTACTAATTACTAAAACAGCTAGGTAGAAAAAGAACACTTAGAAAATCGATTTTATCTTTTTTACAGCAGTAAATAAAAAAAATATTTTTTGAAAATATTTTTTTAAAAATATTACAGTCATAAAGTGTTTTTCCATCGATATTTATTCAATAATGGACAAGTTTTCCTACTTAGCAAAAATGGACGAGTTTTCCATGGACAAGATTTTCATGTACGAGTTATATATATATATATATATATATATATATATATATATATATATATATATATATATATATATATATGTATATATATATATATATGTTCACTGTTTGCTGGGAAATAATTCGATCAAAGTGCCCGATTACAATGAAAAAAAATTCATATAAAGCTTAATATTTATCTATTTAAAACTGTAAAGAATCTCAGAAAAATATTGGTACCGTCAGGTCTCATATATATATATATATATATATATATATATATATATATATATATATGTGTGTGTGTGTGTGTGTGTGTGTGTGTGTGTGTGTGTGTGTGTTGTCTATAATGAGTCTCTTTTAATTGATGGGGTTTACACCTTCTAATATGTGATTCGTCTCGTGTATTCTCTATTGTGCGTTGATGTGTGTATACACATTTAATGGTTTAGAGAAATATTTCTCGGTTCGAACACCAGCAAAAACTCATACCTCCAATTTTCCTCCCATGTGTCCAAAAGTGAAAATGCTCAGGGGTGAATCATATTTGGATATAATTATTTGTTTATTTTTGGTACCTTTTCAGAGTTGGCACGCTTGGTATTTACTACACTTTGCCAAGTCACTCCTTCTGACTTCCACGATCGGTGTGTCGAAAAAACCTGTCCATCCACTAATGCATTGCGTATAGAACTAATCTCCTTCGTAACTAAAACTCTACGTCTCAAAATTTATCGTTTTCATTACATCATTACTACACATAGCTTAAAGATCCTTGCTGGGTTTTTGTCTCGTATTTTTGTTTATGTTCCGAAGACCACATACCTTGGATCACAACCATTTTTGTCTGTGTGAAATGTGCGAAAAACTCAAACAACCGAGATGTTTTCTATTTACATTTATTATTGTTATGAGTTGTTGCTTCCGATGTTGCATGCCGTTGTATTCTTGTATCTTTGTGTTCAAACATTCCTAGTGAATAACATGACGATCAGGATGGCATTTCATCCATCAAATTACATTCCTGAAAACTATTTAATGTAAACACTTCAATTATTTCACTTTAGTAACATTCCGTTAGATATTCTACTTTTACCAATCGTAATAATCGACCATTATAATACTTTCCGGTGTTTTCCGATAGACTTAGAACATAACACTATGTCTATTGCGTCACGCAATTGTGTGAAACTTTGTTTTAATCGCCTAGAGTTTCATTTCCTGGTGTTTTCAACTAGCCAATTGGGTTTACTCGCTAATATCTTGCTACACTATTATGCATATAACATTGTGCTTGTTTGTTGTTTAGTTAGTCCTCGCGTTACGCTTTGAACAAAGCCAAATACAATCTTTGAAAACAAAACTGCTTCAAAAAAGGCCAAAATCTCGAGAATTGACTTAAAAAAGGCAAATCTAGCAAGATTTATAGCCGGACTTTATTGCTACCTAAATTCTAGTTAAGACCTATGGTTATTTCCAGCGAAAAATCAATGACAAGTGGCTGTTGCGATGATGCAAAATCGTTTGAAAATCGACAGAGTTAGAGAGTACTGGAAATCTTAGGAGACTTGTTGTCAACGAACTCCAGCGGTTGTTTTCAGTGAACAATTGTTTATAATGATTTCTTTGAGAATTCCTAGTGTGTGAATAATAATAATAATAATAATAATAATAATAATAATAATAATAATAATAATAATAATAATTATAATAGAATGAGAAGCGCAAAAATTACTCGGAACTTGCCAGAGAGCTCAATGGGACCTGGAAAATGAAGAAAGTATAAATAACACCACTAATAGTAGGAGCGCTAGGGACAATACCAAAAAACTTTGAGAAAAGAATGGGAGAGATTGGAATCATGGTGATGGCCGAGAAAATACAACGAATTTCACTAATGAAAACTGCAGAAATATAAAGGAAAACCCTTGAATGTCGAGAATAGCAACAGACCTCAACTACACACAAACTGGACACAGAAACGACTACAAATACAAAACACAAGGAAACATCACATGGAATCATGAAAACGTAAACTTTATAAATGGAAAAAACCGCGCCCACCTATTTTGTGAGTGTACCATAAAAGATAACCTTTACATTTAAAATGTAAAGGTCAGCAATTGACCTCTAACCTCATTGAAAGCTGTTGCCCGTGATCGTCTATCTCCCAGGAGGTTTTCACATAATTTCTCAGCGTCTCAGCTCCGTGTTGATTTCTGCTGAAAAGCAAATAGCTTCGCATGCGCGCCTGGAAAGAATAACAGACTCCGAGGTTCTAAGTACAAAAACGTTAATTTCACAAATGTTACAAGTTTTTACATATATACATCGTTCAGTTCGATTACACCAGAAAACATCTAGATTCTCCCGAAATCTTATTCTTCGTTCTCACGATGGCGGTCAGGATGGATGGAGGGGGAGGGGGTTGTGGCGTATTTCTGGAGCGTGTGTTTCTCTCGAGATTCGGCTTCAATCTACTAATTTCGGTCTGGGTATGTTCTCTTATACTAAGATAACGGGGTTGATCTGGGGATCTGCTAAACCAATTAGGGTTCGACACGGTTTCTGGGGAATTCCAAGATCCAATTTGCGTGTGTGCACCCTATCAGATCTCCCCATAGCCTGCGATTATGGGACCAAACATCGACTACGCTATCACACGACCTCAGAGGTCAAACCCTGTCAATTTCTCTGCTCAGAAACCCAGAACGTCTGAGCTGATGTTCCTCAGGCCACATAATGTCATTATTCTGATATTTCCTGTCATTTATTTAAACAATAAAATATATGTCTGTTTTTACAAAACACAATAATTCATCCCCTTTTGATAGGTCACCCGCCGCTGTCCGGGATTCAATCAACCTTTAACAGACAATCTCGGCATATATACCCGGCCTTAGTGTTTTAGGGGATTTTAATCTCCCCAATGGGGAGCAGTATCGCTCCTCTAGACGGTTACGTCACAAGGCACCACACCAAATAATGAAGTTCAAAGAGGAGGGAAGAACGAGGAGAGAAAGCACTAACCAGACCTCCGCTGGAGATGTGCAAAGAAGACTGGTACCTTGGAGAGGTTTATTGTCATCCAAATTCCAGTGAAGACCAATAGTCACTGCTAACGTAAAATCAATAGTAAGTGGCTGTTGTGATAACGCAAAATATTTTGCTACGGTTATCGAAAGAGGTGGAGAGAACAAGAAATCTGGGGAGACTTGTTGCCATTCAGATTCAGGGGAACACTGCAGGTTATTTTCAAACAAAATTCTTTGAGGCTGCCTTTGTGTGAATCCATCTAGTGAATAATAATATTGCAAAATAAACGAAAATATGAAAGTCTGTTTTCAAAATCAAATTTTTATTAGCATTTTAAGCATACAATGAAAAACAAAATGACAAAAGATAATAAATTGTATTTAAAAACAAAAGATAGAAAAACAATTATATGTGAAAATTATTTGCTGTATTTTTTGTTAAAATTAAAGTTACTCAAATGTGTTATTTTAGTTCGCTTGAAGCATTACCTAGTGTGTTTATAAAGGAAAGTTATAAAAAATTATACAAGGGTTGTACTACTACTACTACTACTAATAATAATAATAATAATAATAATAATAATAGATTTTAAAGTTAAATAAAATTAATTTAAAGTCCGTTCCATTTTCTACGATATTGCTGACGTTTACAATAGCCTTCGCATTGAACTAAAACCGAACACATATCTGAAGAAGGAAATATTTTCCCGAAATATCATACAATACTGAACTTCTATCAGCCCATACAGAACCAACTAAGAACACAATATAAAATTATAAAAAATACATATATATATTGCACCCACAAGACATGAATCTACATAGCCCCTTCCACTGTTATATGTTTTGATTTGCTTCAGTTTGTGTCGATCCGTTACACCTCCGCATTGTACTGCTTTCTATAATTTCCTCTACATATTAGTTACTAATATAAAAAATACCAACATAATGACAGAAAAACCCACATAAAAATTTCAAAAGCACCAGGTTTATAAAATAGTTATTTGTTTTTAAATTAATTATCCTTCAAATTTTTTTATTGTTATTTAAAAATGATTACAAACTTCCCACTTTGTCTTTTAAAGAAAATCTTAACATAATTAAACCTGCACGTATTGCACTTTCTAGTATCCGTTTTTTTTATATAATAAGTGCACTGGAACTACTCATCGGAATTTATTTACAAAGAAAGTTGATATATAGGGTATTCAGACACGTGAAAAATATGTTTAACGGTTTTCATCCAGAAAAAAAAAGGCTACTAAGGGGTAAAAATTAAAACAATTAATACTTGGATCATTGGATTTTTTATCTGTTTTTCAGCTGTTTCATGATAGCGCATGCGCGAATCATTCATATGACACCTTCCATATGTTAAGAATTAGTAGGGTCGGTTTTGATCTCAGCTTAAGTCTGTTTTGTTTCGAAGAGGTGAAATGTTTAGAAAAAAAAAATAATAATCGCATGCTTATGTCTCGATTTCCATCCGTTCTTACTTCATTTTTGTGAGTTGTTTAATACCGGACAACGCCGAGTACACCTGCTAATCTATTATATAAAGGAGACGATATATTGGGACGTTACCAGTTAAGGAAAAAGTTTTTGTTTCATGGATATTTTTAGAACAAGAGAAGATAGACTATACCGAACGATTTTTATATAAAGAATGAGAGTCTTGAAAAGGGGTTCTTGCAGCGGAATATTTGCCAGAAAAGAAAAAGGGATCAAAACTTAGCTACTTCATAGTGCAAAAAGACAAAGAGAAAAGAGGTTGGGTTGGATAGCTTTTCAGTTGAAAGTCCGGTGATTGGTGCTACAAAACCTCACCGACCAGGAGTTGGTATGAGAGTGTGTTGTTGAGAAAAAATAACTAATTTAAATTAAATAAAATTATTAAAAAATCATTTTTAAAAAAGACTTATGCTCGTCAGAAGTTTGCAAGAGAGACAGGTCGTGTTAAAAACGTTCATTTTGACGGGCACACTTTTTTTTGCGCGGTTGTTCGAACAATGACTCCTCGTCATCCAAATCCTGGTATGGGACCACATTATAGTGGTATAAATTCTGAAAATAACAATATATATACATAGATAGTTAATAAGTAAGAAAGAACGTCATCACTCAGCATCACAGCTTACAGAGTATATACGATTTTAAGATAATATTTTCCTTGTCTACTGAGTTATGCATTTTGTCCTATGCAGTTCTAGAAAATTCAGGCACTAAACTTACAAACCTGAAGTAATGAACCAATTAAAAAAAATCGAAACATTAACATTAATTAATGAACCAAAAATAGATCGACATCGTAATATTAAGTAATAAACCTATTAAAACTCGTCGAAGTTACATTAAGTAATACATCAATAAAAAATCGACGTATTCACATTAAGTAATACACTAATTAAAAATCTAAGTAGTAAGATTAGGTAATAAATCAATTCAAAATCGACGTATTAACATTAAGTAATAAACAAATTTAAAATCTATGTAGTCCTCATTAAATAATAAACCAATTAAAAATCGACGTAGTCATATCAAGTAATAAACCAATTAAAAATCTCCGTATTCACATTAAGTAATAAACCAAGTGCAAAACTCGCCGTATTCACATTAAGTAATAAACCAATATAAATCGACGTATTTACATTAAGTAATAAACCAATTTTAAAAATCGCCATATTCACATAAAAAAATAAACCAATTAAAAATAGACGTATTCACATTAAGTAATAAACCAATTTAAATTCGACGTATCCACATTAAGTAATAATTTTTTTTCTAAATCCCCGTATTCATATTAAGTAATAAACCAATTAAAAATCGACTCATTCACATTAAGAAATAAACCAATTTTAAAACTACCCCGTATTCATATTCAATAATAAACCAATTTACAATCAATGTATTCACATTAAGAAATAAACCAATTTTAAAAATCGCCGTATTCACATTAAGTAATAAACCAATTTTAAAAATCGCCGTATTAAGATTAAGTAATAAACCAATAAAAAAATCGACGTATTCACATTAAGTAATAAACCAATTTTAAAAATCGCCGTATTAAGATTAAGTAATAAACCAATAAAAAATCGACGTATTCACATTAAGTAATAAACCAATTTAAAATCGCTGTATTCACATTAAGTAATAAACCAATTTAAAATGGCCGTATTCACATTAAGTAATGAACCAACATCGAAGTATTCACATTAAGTAATAAACCAATTTAAAAAATCGCCGTATTCATATTAAGTAATAAACCAATTTAAAATCGACTTATTCACATTAAGAAATAAAACAGTTTTTAATATCGCCGTATTCATATTAAATAAAAAACTAATTTTAAATCGACGTATTCACATTCAGAAATAAACAAATTTAAAATCGATGTATTCACATACAGTAGTAAGCCAATTAAAAAATCGACGTATTCACATTAAGTAATAAACCAATTTTAAATTGACCTATTCACATCAGGAAAAAAACAAAAAAAAATCGACGTATTCACATCAGTAATAAACCAATTTTAAAAATACCCATATTCACATAAAGAAGTAAACCAATTTAAAATCGACGTACTCACAATAGGTAATGAACCAATTTAAAATCAACGTATTCAAATTAAGGAATAAACCAATTTAAAATAGACGTATTCACATTAAGTAATAAACATTTTTTTAAATCCCCGTATTCATATTAAGTAATAAACCAATTTAAAATCGATTTATTCACATTAAGAAATAAACAAATTTTTTAATTCGCCGTATTCATATTAAATAATAAACCAATTTACAATCGACGTATTAACACTAAGAAATAAACCAATTAAAAATCGACGTAGTCATATCAAATAATAAATCGCCGTATTCACATTAAGTAATAAACCAATAAAATATCGCCGTATTCCCATCAGTAATAAACCAATTTAAAATCGACGTATTCACATTAAGTGATAAACCAACTTTAAACATCGACGTATTCACATTAAGTAATTAAATAATCCAAAATCGACGTATTCACATTAAGTAATAAACCAATTAAAAATCGCCGTATTCCCATCAGTAATAAACCAATTTAAAATGGCCGTATTCACGTTAACTAATAAACCACCTTTAAGCATCGACGTATTCACATTAAGTAATAAAATAATCTAAAATCGATATTTACATTAAGTAATGAACCAATTTTAAAAAATCGCCATAAACACATTAAGTAATAAATAATATAAAATTTACGTATTTACATTAAGTAATAAACCAATTTTAAATCGACGTATTCACATTAAGTAATAAACCAATTAAAATTCGACGTATCCACATTAAGTAATAAACATTTTTTTAAATATCCGTATTTATTCTAAGTAATAAACCAATTGTAAATCGACTTATTCATATTAAGAAATAAACCAATTTTAAAAATCGCCGAGTTCATATCAAATAATAAACCAATTTACAATCGACGTATTCACATTAAGTAATAAACCAATTAAAAATCGAGGTAGTCATATCAAGTAATAAACCAATTAAAAATCGACGTATTCACATTAAGTAATAAACCAATATAAGATAGCCTTAGTAAACCAACTTTAAACATCGACGTATTCACTTTAAATAATAAACTAATTTAAAATCGACGTATTCACATTAAGTAATAAAATAATCTAAAATCGACGTATTACATTAAGTAATAAACCAATTTAAAAAATCCCCATACTCACATTAAGTAATAAATCAATATTAAATCGACGTATTTACATTAAGTAATAAACCAATTTGACACATCCCCACACTCACCTTAAGTAATAAACCAATTTAAAATAGACGTATTCACATGAAGAAATAAACCAATTAAAAATCGACGTATTCATATTAAATAATAAACCAATTTACAATCGACTTATTCACATTCAGAAATAAACAAATTTAAAATCTACGTATTCACATCAAGTACTATACCAATTTAAAATTGACGTATTCACATTATGAAATAAACCAATTGTAAATCGACGTATTCACATTATGTAATAAACCAATTTAAAATTGACGTATTACAAATTAAGTAATAAACCAATTAAAAATCGACGTATACACATTAAGTAATAGACCAATTTTAAATTGACCTATTCACATCAGGAAAAACAACCAATTTAAAATCGACGTATTCACATTAAGTAATGAACCAATTTTAAAAATCGTCATATTCACATAAAGAAATAAACCAATTTAAAATCGACGTATTCACATTAAGTAATGAACCAATTTACAATCGACGTATTCAAATTAAGGAATAAACCAATTTAAAATAGACGTATTCACATTAAGTAATGAACCAATTTAAATTCGACGTATCCACATTAAGTAATAAACATTTTTTTAAATCCCCGTATTCATATTAAGTAATAAACCAATTTAAAATTTATGTATTCACATTAAGAAATAAACAAATTTTTAATTCGCCGTATTCATATTAAATAATAAACCAATTTACAATCGACGTATTCACATTAAGAAATAAACCAATTAAAAATCGACGTAGTCATATCAAGTAATAAACCAATATAAAATCGCCGTATTCACATGAAGTAATAAACCAAGTTGAAAAATCGCCGTATAAACATTAAGTAATAAACCAATTAAAAATCGCCGTATTCACATCAGTAATAAACCAATTTAAAATGGCAGTATTCACATTAAGTAATAAACCAACTTTAAACATCGACGTATTCACGTTAAGTAATAAAATAATCTAAAATAGACGTATTTACATTAATTAATAAACCAATTTCAAAAATCCCCATACTAACATAAAGTAATAAATCAGTATAAAATCGACGTATTTACATTAAGTTATAAACCAATTACAAAATCGCCATACTCACATTAATCAATAAACCAATATAAAATTGACGTATTTACATTAAGTAATAAACCAATTTTAAAAATCGCCATATTCACATGAAGAAATAAACCAATTTACAATCGACGTATCCACATTAAGTAATAAACATTTTTTTTAAAATCTCCGTATTCATGTTAAGTAATAAACCAATTGTAAATCGACTTATTCACATTAAGAAATAAACCAATTTTAAATATCGCCGTGTTCGTATCAAATAATAAACCAATTTAAAATCGCCGTATTCACATTAAGTCATAAACCAATTTTAAAAATCGACGTATTCACATTAAGTAATAAACCAATTTAAAACCGACGTATTCACATTAAGTCATAAACCAATTTTAAAAATCCCCGTATTCATATTAAGTAACAAACAAATTTAAAATCGACTTAATCACATTAAACAATAAACCCATTTTTAAAATCGCCGTATTCATATTAAATAATAAACTAATTTAAAATCAACGTATTCACATAAAGTACTACACCAATTTAAAATTGACGTATTCACATTATGTAATAAACCAATTTAAAATTGACGTATTCACATTATGTAATAAACCAATTTAAAATCGACGTATTCACATTAAGTACTAAACCAATTTTAAAATCGATGTATACACATAAAGTACTACACTAATTTAAAATTGACGTATTCACATTAAGTAATGAACCAATTTACAATCGACGTAATCACATTACGAAATAAACCAATTAAAAATCGACGTAGTCATATCAAGTAATAAAACAATTTAAAATCACCGTATTCACATTAAGTAATAAACCATTTTAAATTGACATATTCACATTAAGTAATAAACCATTTTAAATTGACGTATTCACATTAAGTAATAAACCATTTTAAATTGACGTATTCACATTAAGTAATAAACCATTTTAAATTGACGTATTCACATTAAGTAATAAACCATTTTAAATTGACGTATTTACATTAATAATAAACCAATTTTATAAACGCCATATTCATATCAAGAAATAAACCAATTTAAATCGACGTATTCACATTAAGTAATAAACCAATTTAAAATCGACGTATTCACATTAAGTAATAAACCAATTTAAAATTGACATATTCACATTAAGTAATAAATTAATTTAAAATCGCCGTATTCACATCAGGAGAAAAATTAGTTTAAAATCGACGTATTCATATTACGTAATAAACCAATTCAAAATTGACGTATTCGCATTCAGTAAAAAAAAAAAAAATTTAAAATTGACGTAATCACATTAAGTAATAAACCAATTTAAAATTGACGTATTCACATTAAGTAATAAACCAATTGTAAAAACGACGTAGTCACATTAAAAAAAAAACAATTAAAAATCTCCGTATTCGTATTAAGTAATTAACCAATAACACATCGACGTATTCGTATGAAGTAATAAACCAATTTAAAATTGATGTATTCACATTAAGGAATAAACCAATGTAAAATACACGTATTCACATGAAGTAATAAACCAATTTAATATCGACGTATTCAAATCAAGAAATAAACAAATTAAAAATCGCCGTATTCACGTTTAGTAATAAACCAATTTAAAATTGAAGTATTCACATTAAGTAATTAAACAATTTAAAATTGACGTATTCACATTAAGTAATTAAACAATTTAAAATTGACGTATTCACATTAAGTAATTAAACAATTTAAAATTGACGTATTCATATTAAGAAATAAACCAATTTTAAAAATCAACGTATTTACATTAAGTTATAAACCAATTTAAATCGACGTATTACCATTAAGTAATGAACCAATTTAAAACGACGTATTCACATTAAGTAATAAACTAATTTAAATTTTACGTATTCACATTAAGTAATAAACCAATTTAAAATTGACGTATTCACATTAAGAAATGAACGAATTTAAAATTGACGTATTTACATTAAGTAATAAACGAATGTAAAATTGACGTATTCACATTAAGTAATAAACTAATTTAAAATCGACGTATTCACATTAAGTAATAAACCAATTTAAAATTTACGTATTCACATAAAATAATAAACGAATTTGAAATTGACGTATTCATATTAAGTAATACACCAATTTTAAATTGCCGTATTCACATTAAGTAATAAAACAATTTAAAGTTGACGTATTCATATTAAGTAATAAACCAATATTAAATTGACGTATTTACATTAAGTAATAAACCAATTTTAAAAATTGTCGTATTCACATTAAGTAGTAAACCAATTTAAAATTGACGTATTCACGTTAAGTAAGGAAACAATTCTAAATTGACGTATTCAATGACACACAATATGGTTTCCGTTCTGCAAGATCTACAGCAGATGTGCTAACGGTAATTTCTCACAGGATTAATTAATCTCTTTACAAAGTCTTCCTTTCTAGTGCAATTATCATTTCTAGTGCATATCAAAGGCCTTAGGTCAGGTATGGCATATGGGCCTACTTCACAAGATTTCCAGCTACGGTATAACTGGAAATGTGTTCTCAATCATTAAATCATTTCTCTCCGATAGGCTCATAAGAGTAGTGGTCGATTGACAAAAATCAGAGGCCTGCAGTATTAATGCTGGAGTCCCTCAAGCGTCAATGCTGGGCCCAACTCTCTTCCTGATCTACATCAATGACCTCCCTAAAGACATACTTAAATCATTCGTTGACATCTATGCTGATGACACGACCATCTACGGCAACACATCAAAGGCTGTAAATGACAAAGTCTCTCTGATTCTCTCTCCTCTGATCTCGAGCGCGTGGTTCAGTGGGGGAAGTCGTAGCTGGTTACCTTTAATGCATCTAAAACCAAGCTCATATCTTTACACCATCAACGCTCTGATACCCATCTGGCATCAATTGAAATGGATGGATCTCGTCTAGGAGAAGCCCCGTGTTTTGACAAGCTTATGGGTTTGTCCTTTACTACTGATCTGAAATGGAACACGTACATCAAGTCTGTTGCTAAGGTCGCTGGAAAGCTGGTGGGATCCTTCTACCGCTCCAGAAGATATCTCACTACTGATGCAATTCTCTATCTATATAAAAGCTAAGTACGTCCAAGGATGGAATACTGCTTTATTATCTGGGCAGGAGCTGTTAAAAACAGCCTATCCTGCCTTGACAGAGTACAAAATAGACTTCGTAACTTAGTGGGGGATGCCTTTTTCTCTACCCTGCAACCTCTCTCTCACAGAAGAGACGCTGCGAGCCTATTTATTTCCATAACAGATGCTCGTCTGAACTCCAATCTCTGGTCCCCCCCTCGCCAATATTTCACGGAAAACACCTGCCTAGCTGAATCCATTGTGAAAATTTTCCCCCACTCTTTATCTCTGCCTAAATCAAAACGTGGATTCCATGAACAAAGCTTCTTACTTAGAACTGCACGCCTGTGGAACTCTGTTCCGTCTGCCTGCTTCCCACCAGACAACAACTTGGATGTCTTCAAGTCCAACCTTAACAAATTCCTAATAAACCGCCCCCTTAAGTAAACACTTCATCAAATCTCCACACTAACGTACTGTACTTGCCATCAACCTTATCCCTGAGTGGTTTCCGGGCCTTGATAAGGGGTGACCACCGTGTAAAAAAAATGACGTATTCACATGAAGAAATAAACGAATTCAAAATTGACGTATTCATATGAAGAAATAAACCAATTTAAAATTGATGTATTCAGATTAAGTAATAAACCAATTTAAAATTGGCGTATTCACATTAAGTAATAAACCAATGTAAAATTAACGTATTTACATTAAGTAATAAACCAATTAAACATTGACGTATTCACATTACGTAAAAACCAATTTAAAATTGACGTATTCACATTAAGTAATAAACCAATTTAAAATTGATGTATTCGCATTAAGTAATTAACCAATTTTAAATTGACTTTTCACATTAAGTAATAAAACAATTTAAAATTTACGTATTCAAATTAAGAAATAAACCAATTAAAAATTGACGTATTCACATTAAGTAATAAACCAATTTAAAATTGATGTATTCACATTAAGTAATGAACCAATTTAAAATTGACATATTCACATTAAGTAATAAACCAATTTAAAATTGATGTATTCACATTAAGTAATAAAACAATTTGAAATTGACGTATTCAAATTAAGAAATAAACCAATTCAAAACTGACGTATTCACATTAAGTAATAAACCAATTTTAAAAACTGACGTAGTCACATTAAGTAATAAACCAATTTAAAATTGATGTATTCACATTAAGTAATGAACCAATTTAAAATTGACATATTCACATTAAGTAATAAACCAATTTAAAATTGATGTATTCACATTAAGTAATAAAACAATTTGAAATTGACGTATTCAAATTAAGAAATAAACCAATTCAAAACTGACGTATTCACATTAAGAAATAAACCAATTCAAAACTGACGTATTCACATTAAGTAATAAACCAATTTAAAATTGATGTATTCACATTAAGTAATAAACTAATTTAAAATTGACGTATTCACATTTAGTAATAAACCAATTTAAAATTGATGTATTCACATTAATTAATAAAACAATTTAAAATTGATGTATTCACATAAAGTAATAAAACAATTTCAAATTTACGTATTCACATTAAGTAGTGAACCAATTTGAATTTGGCGTGTCCACATTAAGTAATAAAACAATTCAAAATTGATGTATTCACAATAAGTAATAAAACAATTTAAAAATGATGTATTCACATTAAGAAATAAACCAATTCAAAATTGACGTAGTCACATTAAGTAATAAAAGAATTAAAAATTGACGTATTCACATTAAGAAATAAAACAATTTAAAATTGATATATTCACATTAAGTAATAAACCAATTTAAAATGTACGCATTCACATTAAGATTAAACCAATTAAAAATTGGCGTATTCACATTAAGTACTAAAACAATTTAAAATTGACGTGTTCACATTCAGAAAATAATTTTTTTTGAATTGATGTATTCACATTAAGTAATAAACCAATTTAAAATTGACGTATTCACATTAAGTAATAAACCAATTTAAAATGGTCGTATTCACATTAAGTAATTGAAAATTGACGTATTCACATTTATTAAGAAACCAATTTAAAATCGCCGTATTCACATTTAGTAATAATCCAATTTAAAATTGACGTATTCACATTAAGTAATGAACCAATTTAAAATTGCCGTATTCCCATTAAGTAATAAAACAATTTAAAAGTGACGTATTCACATTAAGAAATAAACCAATTTAAAAAAATCGGCGTATTCACATCAAGAAATAAACCAATTTTAAAAATCGACGTACTCACATTAGGTAATAAACCATTTTAAAATCAACGTATTCATATTAAGTAATAAACCAGTTTTACATTGACGTATTCACATTAAGAAATAAAACAATTTAAAATCACCGTATTCACATTAAGTTATAAACCAATTTAAAATTCACGTATTCACCTTAAGTAATAACGTAATTTAAAATCGACATATTCACATCAAGGAATAAACCAATTTAAAATCGACGTTGTCACATTAAGTAATGAATCAATTTAAAATCCGCGTAATCACATTAAGTAATGAATCAATTTAAAATCCACGTTATCACATTAAGTATTAAACCAATTAAAAACCAAACTGTGTGTCTCTATAATGCGCCCCTCAAATGAATTCATTGCGATTTCATTGTCGTATTATTTTTTATATAGAATGTCAAGTTGCCCTTCAGTTTTTATATAAATCAATTAAATTCTACAATAACATAAATATTTTCTATTATATAAAATGAACTTTGTCTGATGTGTAAGAGTTCGTTCCCTGTGCACTCCAAAACGGTTTGGCCAATTTTTATGAAATTTCGCATGAAGGTACTTTATGTGCCTGGTAGTGTTCGTAGATAAGATTTGTATCGGAATATCTTCGATAAGTATCGATAATTGATTATCGAAATAATTCGATCAAAGCATGAAACTCAAAATTTTAACCGAAGCGTAATATCCCAAGTGCATTGCAGAATTTTTGTTACTACACACGCCGAACCTCTATCCCTAACATTTAAGATCAACAGATATGAAAGAGACGAGTTCGAAATGTTTCTGTTTAAAGCACAGTTGCACCATGATACTTGACTTTTTATTTTAAACTTAAATTTAAGCCATCATCCTCGCACAAGAAGTAATGCCAGGCATATAAAATCAAATGTAGTCTTTTGATATAATAGGGGAGAGTTTGAAATAAATATCTATGTTTGAATTGAAGCATGATATTTGACTTTTGCATTTTAAACTTTAATTGAAGCCATTATTTAAAAATAATTTTATAAAATCAAATGTAGATTCTCTACAGTGCAATGTAGATTATGATGTATTGTGGGCTAAGTCATTGCGGTGAGACATGTGTAGCTTTATCCCGGTGGACCGCGATGGGTTCCCAATTAGAGCAGGCAATCAATCGATTTGATTGAAAAAATGGGCGATTTCGATGTCAGTAAAAAAATGGAACTGTGATACATTCGTCGATCATCCTTCGATCCTGGGCAACGTCAGCCTTCCCTGCTAGTATATTTATATAGTTAGCTTAAAGTTAATGAACAGTTAATCAAAAATGCTGGCCATTTTCTAACGAATTTCTCCGTTGTTCAAACAACTTGCGTTTATGCAGCCTAAAATTATCTAATTTTCATATGAACGGCTATAATTCGCGTTAATTGGCGTGACCATTGAAGATAAAATCAACTGCACGTTACCATATTGATTTTTCTATTGTTAAGCAACGAGACTCTACAAAACGCGCAGATACGTGGGCGTTTCTGAGGTAAGTCATTTTTGCACGTACTAAAATTGTCTCCACAGTTTCTCACACAACTGATAAAAATATGCAACGGACAGAGTCAAAATTACTTACTTTTGTTGCGGAAGAACAACAACAACAAATTGATGAAGAGACAATGGCTAAAAAAAATTCCAGACTTGTGATTATTCCACCAGCGAATCTAATGAAATGGACCCTTGTGTGGAAGTTGATGTCAACTGCGTAAATGTCCAAATTTGAAACCTGTAAAAATAAAATTTAGAAAAAGAATTTATTCACTGATAATAATTGAAAGCCTCTTAACCATCGATGAACCAACAGAAATCAGTTTTTTAATGTTATTATCTATTACATAAAGGGTAAACGTCTTTATGTATGTATGTGTGTATGTTTATATGTCAAGCTCAAAATAGACTTCGTAATCTAGTGGGGGATGTCCTTTTCTCTTCCCTACAACCTTTTTCCTACAGAAGTAACGTTGCGAGCCTGTTTCTGCTTTTTATCGTTATTTCATGGCAAGAGCTCGTCTTAGCTCCAATCTATGATCCCCCTCGCTAAACTAAAAACACTCGTCTAGCTAAAACTAAATTACCCAGTTTTTATCTGTGCCTAAACCTAAACGTAGATTTCATGATCAAGGCTTCTTTCTTAGAACTGCGCCCTGTTTCCTTGCTTTCCAGCTGGCTACAATTTGGTCGTCTTCAAGTCCAACGTAAACAAGTTCTTGATGAGCCGTCCCCTTAAGTAGTTCAATTCACAAAATTTTCACTATTAGCTATTTTCACGATATTGTACCATTGACTATTGTACATTCATTAACCCTTATCTTCAAGTGGTGTCCAGGACTTGATAAGTGGTAACTCCTATGCAAAAAAAAAAGGCTCAAACTTGAAAAATACACAATAAGCTCATACAAAGTTGGTATTTTATAATCAGCATCATCGCGGAAAAGTATCTAAAATTTAAAACAAAAATTAATTCATTTTCACTCAAAGTGTCATGTGTATCTTTTTATGTTATCGAGAATTAAACACGATTGTTAATGTTATCATTAAATGAGTCAGGATTTTTATCAAATTAAAAACGTTAACTCAGGATTTAATCTATCGTTTCTTAATTATTATCATTTCTGTAAAAAGAAAAAAAAAACTTAGTTTTAGTGGTGTTTTTGGTTGACTCCTTATTTTTATTTGGTGCTTCCAGTAGAGCTTTGAATGCCTCCCAAGATTTTTTTAAAATAAAATATTCTTACAAAAAGCGAAGAAACTTCACGCTATTTATTATCTTTTATTTAGTTTTTATGACACTGGGCAACACAGGATAGCTCCACTGTCTAGTATATAAAATACAAATTTCTGCGTGCATGCTTCTATATCAGCTAGATGTTAAAAAATAGAAAACAAAAACCCACAAAGTTGGTATATTCTTGATTTTCGTTGCCCTGGATAATAATGTATAAAATGTAGGAAAAATGTAGCCACTTTCTGAGCCAAGATTCGTCAAGTATGATTAGTTTAACAGTGTAATCATGTCTTTATTTAAAAGAAAAATTTAAATTCATTAATTGCAGAGTATTCCAAATGTTTTGTGCACATTTTGACATTAAATATATTGAGAACTATTAAGGATATAAAACGCATCTGGTATGTTTAGAAAACTTGTCATCTCAAGTTGTTCATGTAATGTTAAAAAGTGTTCAATGTGAGGACCATTGGTCAAACGACACACATAAAATCGATAATCCGATTCTTGATAAACGCATCCCAGCATTGCGTTGTCAATGGTTGCAACGGCTTGTTATTCGGGTATTCAGCTCATTCACGTCTCTTGGAATGGGAGGTACGTACATTACTTAATTCAAAAATTCCAACAAAAAAAATCGTAGGGTGTGAGATCTTTTTTTTCTTCTTTCTTTCGAAATGCACATTGAACAAGTGTCCATGGTTCAGTTTTTATAAATTCAAACGCACAAAAACTTTTTCTGGTCGAATGAAGACCATTACTGGATCTGAAAAGTATTGAAAGAAATCAGTAGCATTACAAAGGCTTTATTCATTTAGCTTTAAAATTGCATCATTCATAGTTAAGAAGATGATATGTGTGCACGATTTTTGGAACACCTTTTATTATATGAAAAAGAATTGGGCTGTAAGATGAACGAGCTGGGCAGAAAAGAGAGATTTGGAAGAGAGAGGGTTAAAATAGAGGAGCCGAGAAAGAGAGAAACATATAGGCACGTTCAGAGAAAGAGTGAGATATATAAGTTTTAATAGCAATATGTTCCAGGTTTGCTCTGGGGAAACACCGAGTAGCTTTGCAAACCTGTAGTTGTATATGAAAAGGACTATTGTTGTTGTATATCAAACCTATTGTTGTTCATAAAAATAACTACTAACGTCGAATTAGGAGAAGGGTGTTTAGTCAGCGTTATGACTTATATTTTTAACAATGTCGCAAAATATTTAATTATTATTTGTTGTAAATGATATTTATTACTTACTAGACTACCCCTGACCCGTTGGGTCAGTATGTTATATTAGCTATGGAATTCATGTATGAGCGTGACACTTGTGACGTAAAGAAAATAGTTTTTTTTAAATTACAGGAACATTTCTATGAAAGTATATTAAAATGAAAAATCACGGACGAATCACTCAAACATGGAAAAAAAAATCCTCCCTATTCGTGTAAAGTTACCTATTTTTTCCAAATAATCGCTCAAAAATCGAAAATTAAACATGATTTTCCTAGGAATCGAACGCCGACGTCATCAAAAAAGAATTGATAAAACCTGAAGCAAAAAAATAAAACCTAAATAAATAGAATAAAATAAAACTAATATTGAAACAGATTAGTAAACGTGTCAACAAATTCACCGTTCTCACACAACTATTTTGTATCTAGAAATGTAAACAAAAAAATAAATAAGAAGGAAGGAAGGAAAGGGGACGGATACAGAGTAGTAGTAGTAGTAGTAGTAGTAGTAGTAGTAGTAGTAGTCTTGGCTTTACTACAATTGTTCTTATGTTTGTCAACGGGTTAAAGTTGTTTGGTTGTAAGAAAATAGCGACAGTATCGTTGTAATAGAGAATGGTTTCAAAACACCCCCCAATCTTCCCATGTTAAATAATAATTTCTAAATAATAACGTTAATATTTCAGTGCGCAGGTCAAAATCTACAAAAGAAGCGATTTGTGTTTATTTGTTTACGTTGTTATGGGTTAATTTTTATGCGCGCATGCGCAACCGGATGTCGTAAACCGGAAAGTTGGTTACATCACTCGTTACAAGGTCATTTGAGTTTTATAATTATATAGATTTATTATTTACTCACTAAGAGTAGTCACACAGACCATCATCAAATATTTCTCTTTGAGAACAACTTGTAGCATTTTCTGGAGTCTGAGTGAAAACAAGTTGCTCCAGATTTCCAATACCCTCTATCTTTTTCGATAACTATTGCAGATGGATTTGCGTTATCGTAGCAGCCGCTTTTCATTGATTTCTCGTTGCCGAGGACCATTGGTCTTCACTGGAATTTGAGTGACAACAAGACTCCTCAAAGTCCCAGTCCTCTTTGCACTCATCCAGCAGAGGTCTGGCTAGTGCTTTCTCTCTTAGGTTTTTGTAGCTTTCTTGATCCTCCTCGCTTTGGTGTAGTCTTAGTTTTCGTGATACACACACAAAAATGTGTCAGTTTTCATGATTTTATGTGATGCTTCTCTGTGTTTTACATCTGTAGACTTTTCTGTATGTCCAGTTTGTGCATGTAGTCCATGTGTATTAATTTCCGCATTCAAGGGTTTTCCTTAATATTTCAGCAGTTTTCATTCCTGTTATCTGTTGCATCTTATCAGCCATTCCTCTGATTCCAATCTCTACCATTCTCTTTTCAAAGTTTTTTTGGGGTATTGTTCCTAGCGTTTCTACTATTAATGGTGTTATCTTGACTTTTTTCATCTTCCCTATTCCTTTGAGCTCTCTGGCCAGGTTCGTGTATTTGCTCCGCTTCTCTGTGTCCTTCATCTTCACTCCGTGGTCTGCTGGGACTGCAGGCCATTATCAGCTCACTGTTGCATGCCCTGGAGTCTAGGTGGCAACAAGTCTTCCCCTATGTCCCGTCCGTTCATTGTTCGATAATCTTCGCAAATGAATTTGCGTTATCACAACAAGCATCTGCTATTAACTCCTCGCTGTCAACGAATTACACTGAAATTTGGGTGGCAAAAAGCTTCCCTAAGGTCGCAGTCCTCTTCGCACTGGTCTTCACGACTATTTAGTGTGACGTCACTCGATGCTTAAACTACAATATTTAGGAGGGGCGGGTGCCTATTAAAGTTACAATTTGGCGGTTTAAGTTTTCTTGATCCCGTGGCGTTTTTTTTTTTTTGTTTTGTTGTTTTGTTTTGGTTTTTGGTTTTTGGTTTAACTTCTGTTATGTTTCCCATATGACCGTTTAATGTTTGTATCTCATGTGAGCTAGTTTCCACATTTTAAGGTTGCTGAGAATGTGGTAGGGCTTTTGGAGACAAGTATGGCTCAATAGAAAACGGTGCTGACAGCAAACAGAGAGGTGATGGGGCAGGTTGGCATTAAACGTAGAATATTCCAAGGAGATTCGTTATCTCCACTTCTTTTTATAATGATAATGATGCCACTTAGCATCCTCTTGAAAAGAGAAAAACTGGGGTATAACTTTGGATCTGGTGGCAGACGCCTCAACCATCTACTGTTTATGGATGATTTGAAAATATTCGGTAGAAATGAAAAGGAAATGGAAAGACTGGTAGAACTTGTGGGGACATACTCAGAAGACATTGGGATGTTTGAGATTAGTAAATGCGCGGTGCTGGTGATAAAAAAGAGAGTGAAGGTTAATTCGAATGGAATAGTGCTGCCAAATGGAGAAATCATGACAGAAATAGAAGATACAGGGTCTAAGTATTTGGGAATGTTGGAGGGTGTAGGCATCATGAACAGAGATGAATGAGAAAGTCAGGAAGGAGTATTATAGATTAGTAAAACTAATTGCGAAGTCAAAATTATCTGGAGGAAACCTAATGAAAGCAGTGAATGCATGTGCAATCAGTGCGGGAATTTAGAATTTAGGAGTCGCATGCCATGGATATCAAAACAAGAAAAGTTTTAGCAATGTTTGGTATATTCCCCATTCGAAGTATCATAGCGAGGTTGTATCAAAAGAGGAAAGACGGTGGATTAAAAAGTATAAAAGATTGTGTTAGAACTGAGGAAATGTCATTGAAGGAACATGTGGTTAGAAGTGAGGAGTGGATGCTTAAGGTTTGGCCAATGAAGTGGGAGTATGTTAAACCAAGGCTGAGCATGTGAAACGTGTGGATAGAGCAAGGGCAGAGGAACTGGCTAGGATGAAAATGCACGGAAAGGATATAGCAGAAGTGGCTAATGAAAGATCATGGCAATAGCTTAGAGCCGGGTATCTGGCTAAGAGTACTGAAGCTTTTGTTTGTGCAGCAAAAGAGCAGACATTAGGAACATGACTGTTCAAAGAAGTGTTTGTAGGAGAGGAAGTTGCTGCAGAATGCCGGATTTGTAATAGGATCTCAGAGTCAACTGCGCACCTTGCATTGCAGCAGGATGTAGTGGATTGGCCCAGAGAGAGAGAGAGAGAGAGAGAGAGAGTACCACAAAAGACACGATCGTATCGGACTCCGGATATATTGAGAGGTTTGTAAGAAGGCTGGGGTAAAGTGTGCTGGAAAATTGTTTGAGGAGGTGCCTGATAAAGTGAGAACAAGTGAGGATGGCAATGTAGAGGTATGGTGGGAGAAAAGTGTCATAACGACCAAGCAATTGGAACATAATCGTCCGGATTTGGTCGTCATTGTCAAGGTCTAAAAAATGCGGTAGTACCCTGGGACAGGAATGTGTGTGTGAGAGAGAGAGAGAGAGAGAGAGAGAGAGAGAGACAGACAGACAGACAGACAGACAGACAGACAGACTGAAAACGGGGCATGTAGCAATTATGCTGCATGTGCCTTGAAGATACGGAGTATACACGGGATAAAGACACAAATAATCCCGGTCGGAGTTGGTACGCTAGGAGTAGCATTCGTAAGTCGCCTGGAAGGACAATTGAAAAACTATGAATCCCCGATGTTTTAGGCGCTTTCAGACAGCTGCTATTGTAGGTACCACCAACATCCTTAGGAAAATCCTTGATCTGTGAAGCTCCTCTTTTGAAGCCGGTATTAAAGAAACTTCACAAGATCTCCAGCTATGGTATAGCTGGAAATGTCTTCTCAATTATTAAATCATTTCTCTCTGATAGGTTCATAAGAGTAGTAGTTGATGGGCAAAAATCAGAAGCTCACAGTATAAATGCTGGAGTCCCTCAGGGGTCCATCCTGGGCCCAACTCTTTTCCTGATCTACATTAATGATCTTCCAAATCACATCCTTACATCATTCGTAGACATTTTTACTGACGACACTACCATCTATGGTAGCACATCTAAGACGGTAAACGACCAAGTTCTCTCCGATTTTCTCTCCTCTGATCTTGATCACGTTGTACAATGGGGAAATGAGTGGCTGGTTACTTTTAATGCATCTAAAACCAAGCTTCTATCTTTACATCATCAACGTTCAAATCCCCATCTGGCATCAATTAAAATGAATGGTTCTCGTCTTGGAGAGGCCTCAAGTTTTGACAGGCTTCTGGGCTTGACCTTTACTCCTGATCTTAAATGGAATACGTACATCAAATCTGTTGCCAAGGCCGCTGGGAAAATTGTCGGATCCTTCTATCGATCCAGTAGATATCTCACTGCTGATGCAATTCTGTATCTATATAAGAGCCAGATACGTCCAAGGATGGAATACTGTTGCCACATATGGGCAGGAGCTGCTAGAAAAGACTTGTCCTGCCTTGATAGGGTTCAAAATAGACTTCGTCGCCTGGTGGGAGATGTCATTTTCTCTTCGCTGCAATCTCTATCTCACAGAAGAGATGTTGCGAGTTTGTTTCTGCTTTATCGTTATTTTAATGGAAAGTGTTCGACTGAGCTTCAATCTATGGTCCCCCCTCGCCAAACTTTCACAAGAAACACTCGACTAGCTGAAAAAATTATCAATAATTTCCCCCACTCTTTATCTGTGCCTAAACCTAAACATAGATTCCATGATCAAAGCTTCTTTCTTAGAACTGCACGCCTATGGAATTGTCTTCCGTTTTCCTGCTTTCCAGCCGTCTATAATATGGTTGTCTTCAAGTCCAATGTGAACAAGTTTCTGATGAGCCGTTCCACTTAAGTTAACAAATTTACCTAACTTCCATTACTATCGATTACTATATTGTCCTTTTGACTACTGTACACTCTTTGACCCTTATCCTTGAGTGGCCTATCGGCCTTGATAAGTGGTGACGCCTATGTAAAAAAAATGAATCCCATCTCTTTTTAGGGCGACATTGATTAACGAAATTATTATTATTATTATTATTATTATTATTATTATTATTATTATTATAGCAACAACAAAGACATGAATTTACAAGAGAAGAATGGAAAAAATGAAATAAAAAAGAATTACCCCTGTAGTGCTTAATTCAGTGAGGATGTACATCCATGATGCTATCCCACAGAAAACGCAAGCTGACAAGATGGCAGTCACCATATAAGCGATCTTCTGTAAAAACAAACGAAAAAATGTAAATCAGAAGTAATCAATTCTTTACTAATGTTCACACTATTAAATGATGAAATAAAGTAGATTGATTTCATAAAATATTAAATGTACACGAAACAAAGACTAAATTACTTGAAATACTTACCGCCGGTACCCGATGCCATACTCTCTCTCTCTCTCTCTCTATCTCTCTCTCTCTCTCTCCCTCTCTCTCTCAAATATATATATATATATATATATATTAAATCGATATTGTTCAAATGTAACTAATGCAATGGACTGAAACCAGAGGTAAACAAATGAAGTACGTATGGTCCCCCGTGAGTGCACAGTGGACGAGGCATTTGCTCTCCCCATTTAGCCCCCAAATCCCCAGGAGACTAAAATCCTGGTGAAAATGAACAAACGGTGCAGTTTTAGGCCTTACCATATGTAAATTTGAGTTCTACACCATGCAAAACAGGAAATGACTCCCAAAAGTCCCCAAAGCCTTAACATATTTAAATTTGAGTTCAGCACCATGCAAAACTGCTAAATAGACATACACAGCAAATTTTGGACAAATATGGTAAAATAGTCCCAAAAATGGAGTGTTTTTATTAGCCCCAAATAGCACCTGGGGCACACCCAAGAGTTATAGACAAACAAAATTATATAGAAATCAGTTACAACTTTTCAGAAAGTTTTATAAAATCCAAATCATGATTTTTTTTAATAAGTATAAAAGTGTCAATTGTAGCCATTTTAATCCGAAAGTTTTCCCCCGAAAATCCGTTCTGTTACATTTTTACTCATATCATGTTTAATGTTTGTGCAAAATTTCAAAAAATTCCAAGGCGTACTTATTGAGAAAATCACGAGCAGACGAACGTTCTACTTGTGCTGCGTGATAGTGGCAATGTACATCCACTTTGCCTAGCATCCCTCACCCTAAACATAAAATATAAAAATGACAGTTCAATCAAAACTAACGATGAAATCAGACACACACTTGAAAAACGCTTAGCCTCCCTTAGGCTCGCAATTACTAATATCTGTACACTTAGAACAAACTTAAACGAGGTAGAATCACTTCTCCTACTAAACTCCCCGGATATCTTAGCGCTAAGTGAAACTAACTTGCACTTCTCCATCCTTTTTAACTACTTTAACATATCTAGTTATATTCTACTTTGTCGTAATGACTCTGACAGACACATGCACGGACTTGGGTTTATACCCGTAACACTCTCCTTATGACTATAGAATTTAAACTAGAATCAGACGACCTGGCCTACCTGTTCTTTAGACTAACTTTACAGCATAGCGTTAGCTACTTATATTTCATTTGTCGCTCTCCCTCAACCCAAGACTGTACTTTAACCAATCATCACTGTGACAGTATAGATGTAGCATTTTCCCTAGACACTAGCGCCCAAACCCATATATTTGGTAATTTTAATGTCCACCACAGTAATTGCCTTGGTTTCTCTAACTACACTGATATAGCTGCTAGCATCACACATAACTTTTCTATATCCCATTTCTTGACCGGAAGTAACGTTCCCCACCCGTCTTCTAGACATTCAGAACCAGCAGGCCACACATCTGAGTCTATTTATAACCATAGTTTCTGAAGATTGTGCAACAAATGCCTGTCGCTCCCTTCGGGAATGCTGATCATGCTGTGATAATGATAGACATCAACCTTTACTCTCGATCCGAAGTTGAAGAGCCACTGCTCAAAACGACAAGGTCCTACAATAAGATTAACGGGGATGCCATCAAGTATCGCATCAGAGATGCTCTATGGGGAAATATCTTTTCTCTCCTTGTTGAGCAGTGGGCAAATGAAACCACTGAATGCTTCCAAGCGGCGATTGAGGCACATGTTTTCACACGTAAGTTTTATCGCAACTCCCCTCTCCCCAATGGTCTACTTCTACTTGTGCAGCTACCATTTTTCGGAGATAACATGCATACGGCAGATTTATCTGACATAAACTCAGTACAAATAGACAAGTATATAGAAGCTAGAAGTAATTGTAAGAAGGAAATAGCAACAGACAAAGGAGAATATACTGAAACTACCAAAAACACATTGAAGATCAGAAATTAGGAACTCGTTACTTCTGGAAAATCTATAACAGTGTAATAAATTATTTACAATAAACAATTCCCCCACTATCCAACAATCTTGAAGTTGCTTGCAGGGCAACCGAGAAGAAGAATCTGCTGGCCAGCGGTTTCGATGCAACTTTACTTGAGACCCAACAAACCACTCCTTCCCAAATTTTCCTCTATGGACAGAAACCAAATTAGATATTCTGAAAATCGCCCCTTTCTCAAGTACATGATATCATAAAAAACCTAGACACCTCAAAAGCATGTAATCCTGATCTTATCCCGGTCGTACTATAAAAAAATGATCTGCTGAGGTTGCTCCAGTTCTCGCCAAGATTTTCAACAAAAGACTTAATGAATCTTGCTTTCCTGACTGCTGGAAAACCGCTTCTGTGTTAACAGTTTACTAGAATTCTGGCGAAAGAACGGATCCATCAAATTATCGTCCCATTAGCCTTCTCTCTATTTTCGCCAAAATATTTAAGTCCATAATAATAATGTCTTTGTATTTAACTGCAAGAATAGCTCGTTCACTCAACCAACTGGAATTCATTTAATAATTTGAATATCTGGAAAATCTTTTTTACAAACTTTTTTTTTAATGTAACTAAATTACAGAAGTTAAGACTCAAAGAAATTCGTCCTCAACTCGGATCAACCGGCACTCTACCGTATCCAATTTCCCACATGTGAAGCAAAACTTTCTGTGCAGATCGAGCATTCTGCAACTGGACACGCATGTTTTGAGTTAAGTTTAATGCCTTCACATGGCACAAAAAATTAGGGCATTTGAGGCAAGCATTTATTTCATCTGCTGGTGTTGATAAAGGAATTACAGGTAACATTTGTCCGAAATCTCCTGCACCCAATAATACTACCTTCCCAAATAGTCTGGCATTGGCACGCGAATCTTGCAAGGATCGACCAAGATCTTCCATAGATTGTTTTTGTGTGACATTGTGCATTCATCTCAAAACATTAGTTTGCATTTCTGCAACATTTTTCCCATGCCGGGTGTTTTGAAGATATTGACCGTGATAGTTTTGAAAAATTAAATGTTTAATAGTAATTTGAAAGTAGAATGAGTAGGTCTTCTACCTTGTAGGAAGGTCGCAGCTATTCTGCATGCAGCAAGAGCTAAGGCTATGTCGTTTTGTCACCGAATGGATGCCAAAATCCATTTAATTAGAAAGGTTTTACCAGTTACTCCGGGTGCTGTTCAAGGTAGCAATAATTTCTAAATAACTTCTGTTCTTGCAGTAAGTAAATTAGATGACTAAAACAGGATTTATCAATGTTTTGACAATACCTTATTCATTGTAATTAATTTAGAAAACTAAAATAAGATGAGAGATTAGATATGGATTCATTGAGAGGAAAATAGAGATAAAGAGATAGAAAAAGAAAGAAAGAGGAAAGTGGAGAAATAGAGGAAGATAGAGAGCGATGGAGTGGTTGAGATATAAAGACAGAGAGATATACGACCGATTTAAATGATTTAAAATGATTTAAACTTGCCATTATATAGAAAAGGCATTTTTTTGCAGATGCGCGTAATTTTGTTACCGAACTGGCGAGGGTTTTGTAACGAAAATTAAGTTACAACCATGAGAAAATTTTCGTAGTAGCTTTTTTTTAAGCTGGTCATTTATAATGTCAAAGAAATATAAAAAAAATTATAAAACATCACCTTTAAAATAAGGTAGCACGAGAATCGTTCGGCTCATCACGGTTTTTACTTAATTGACCTCCATAATTTTATCATTCTGAAGAAGTCAGAATGATAATGAGAACGAAAATGGGGATGAAATATTGATATTTTTATAATATTATAATTTTTTTTCTTTTCTGTTTCCTAGCGTGCTCTCTCTCTCTCTTTCTCCTTTTCTCTCTGTCTCTCTCTCCTATATATATATATATATATATATATATATATATATATATATATATAATTTTAATAAAACACTAATTAGTATTCAGAAAAATAAATAAAATACATTTGTCGCATTAGTTATAATCGAAACCAAAACTTATGAAAAATTCTTGGTAAACTAAATTATGACACGAAATAGAAGTACGTAACAATTAAACGACATAACTTACAATTTTCTGGATTTTCCGATACGAATGCTTCTTCATTCCAGCCCAGATGCCAATACATCCAACCAATAAAAACTGGAAAAGAAAACAAAATCCATTATCAAATATTGTTGGATAATAAACATTGTTAAAAGTTAATTAGTTATTGTCGATTTATCTGTCTATCTATCTATTTATCTATCTATGCAATGATATTCTTAAAATAGTTTATATTGGGAGTTATTTATTGTTTATAAAATAAAGTGTAGCAATGGGTTTTAGCTGAGGATGTTCACATAAAATAGTTTAGTTAAAGATCAGATACTTGATAAATTCGCCAATTTGGAGTCGGTAACAACGGTCAACTTTTAAGGGGGTCAACAAATCTAAACGGCCATCCAGTAGGGACACAATGATATTTTCGATTTTTACACACGCATATTTTGAAAGTATACATACACGCAAATACACAGGCGAGGGTGCACTCATTTAGTATATTTCCTCATGCATACACATATACTTCTACACATATACATATACACGCACATACATATGCACATATACATATACACATATACATATACATACACATACACATATACATATACACATATACATAAAATATTTAAAAATATATAAAAAATATAATTAAAAAAATATATATATATGTAAGAAAACAAAATATACAACATATACATATACACACGCATACATCTGCGTACATATACGCACAAATATACACACATACATATGCATCTACATATACACATCTATATATTTATACTAAACGTAAATACATATCCACACAATATATACACTTATATGTATATGTATGTCTATATATATTGTGTGTATGTATGTATGTATGTATGTATGTATGTGTGTATATGAAGATGTATATGTACATTTTGTGTGATGGGGGTGTATGTTGGTGTTCCTTTCGTGCATGGGGCTTTTATGTGAGAGAGCGTGTGTTTTTCTGCTATATATGTAATAACTTAGTGGAAATTTCATGCTAAATGACTTAACCCTCTAGAAAAATGAAAACATAGCTTTGCTTCTGTTTTGTGTCCAATAGTGCTTTCCGTGTATATATGTGTATGTGTGTGTTCTGCATGTATGTGAATTTGTATAGGTATATGTATTTCTGTATACGTATATGTGCGTGTATGTATATGTGGGTATATATGTATGTGTGTATATATGTATGTATGTCTATAAGTGTGTATATTGTGTGGATATGTATTTACATTTAGTGTAAATATATAGATGTATATGCGTAGATGTAGATGTATGTGTGTATATTACACCCCTACCCTTATTCAAAACGAAATATTTGTCTGTGTCCCTCTCCCTAATCTAAGAAAAGATTCTATTTTTGTAGATGGTATAAGAGAATGACTTTTGTCTTGAGTTGGGTTTTCAAGGGAAATTCTTGGCCTGAAGACGTAGTCTCCCCAATTACGGGTGACTACAGAAACATGTATACACATACGTAGCCATCAATGTTTCTATAAATAATTCATATATATATATATATATATATATATATATATATATATATATATATATATATGCATATATATATATATATATGAATGATCACTTGATTAATGCATTAAATAATACAACACTTCACATGATCTTGGAGGGTTAAAGGATTCATTTACCATCTATTTTTATATTATAAGCGCTATTGAAAAGGTTGACCAATAAATCGGCGGATCGATGAAGCCTTTATAGAGATAGTTGGATGCTTCTAAAAAGGAAATTATAAGCAACAGATATATCATATACTAGACGTTTTAGCTTTTTAAAATGTACAAAATTTATAGCCCGTCAAATTAGAGTAGATAGTGTATGCCAAATTGATGACTGACTATTATTAAAATTGTGCTCATTTGTGAATTAAATCCTAAAATTCGCTCTTATTTATCCTTTATTGTGCATCAAACGGATACCATAACACTTAGTTCGATTAACCCTATTATAACAAAAGGTCATCAAAACATTCAGTCAAATCAGTCCAGTAGTTTCAATGAGAAAACTTCTTGAGTAAATGTAAAATTGTGGTGACTATTCCCTGTTAATCCCTAACTGTGCATCGAACGGATACTATAATACTTAGTTCGCTGCACCTTATCATAGCCAAAAGTCTATCCTAATTTTCAACCGGATCGAAGAAAAAAATGGGGACTGACAGACAGACTGGGAGAAATATAAATTAGAAATTGCTCTTGATCATTGGAGATGATGAAAAAGATGCGGAGTTTGTTTACTTACCCAAAGACTTACAACTAATGCCGCCCCATAATACAGGTAGAGATCCGGCAGCATTCCCAATCCAACAATGGCAGTGATTAAACCACTAACACCTAACACGCAATGAAGACTTCCTGTCACGGACATTGCCCTGTACGCGTAACCGGAGATCATTTTGTCTTGGTTGGGTTCCTGTAACTCTTCGTGGATATGATGAAAATAAAATCTACAAAATAAATAAATAAAAATATAAATAAAAAACAGTGTTATGTCTTATATTATTATTATTTTTTTTAAATTACATTTTCACCCCCCAAAAAATGCACATTGCCACTTTGATATAGGGGCTACTATCAGGGGCATAAGCTACAGGGGTACTATGTAGGGAGTTGGGCAGCAAGATGTAGATTCACGTTACAGTTGAACTTCTGCATGTCAGTACAGTTGGGGAAGCAGGAACCCGGAAGGAAATTCCAAAATCTAGCGATTCTGGGAAAGAAACTACTGGAGTAGAAGGCTTTCTTGCATCTAGGGATCTGAACTGTGAAGGGGTGGGATTTTGCTGCTTGTCGGGTTTGTCGAGGGTATTTACGTCGAGGGGGTACAAGTGCTTGCAGTTCGTCAGAGCATTTACCGTTAAAGTACTTGTAGATGCTACATTTCGTTGATGAGTTCGTCGGAGCATTTACCGTTAAAGTACTTGTAGATGCTACATTTCGTTGATGAGGCAGAGGTTGAAGCTTAGATGACAGTTCAGGACCTATCAGGTTGGCGACTCTCTTTTGAACCTTGTCTAGGAGTGAGAGACTAGTAGCAAATGCACGAGCCCAAATATGACAACAATACTCCATACATGGGCGAATGGTGGCCTTATAGAGGTACAGGATACTTTCGGGCGTTAGTAGCTTTCTAGCACGGTAGAGAGAACCTACATTTTTCGCAACGGTCCTGGCAATGCTCTCAATGTAATTGTTCCAACTATGGTATTCATTTATAAACTTGTACAAAAATGAAAAAGGTTTTTGTTTGTTTTTTCGTTGTTTTTTGTTTTTACTTGGGAGTCACCACTTATCAAAGCCCAAAGGCCACTCGAGGATAAGAGTTCATGAGTGTAAGGTGATAGTGAAGTAATCGTTAATGGTGTAAATTGGTTAGAATTTGATTATTTATGGGGACGGCTCAACAAGAAATTGTTTACATTGTATTTAAAGGCTTCTATGTTTTATTAGCCCCAGGAAGCAGGAAGTGTTCCATAGTCGGGCAGTTCTGTGAAAGAAGCTTTGTTCATGGAATCTGCGTTTAGATTTAGAGAGAGATAGGTAGTGGTGGAAATCGTTTATAATGATTGTAGCTAATCGAGTGCTTTTTGTGAATGTTTGACAATGAGGTAACCATAGATTGGAGTTCAGTCGAGCACTTGCTGTGAAATTAACGATAGAGCAGAGGCATGCTCGCAAAATCTCTTCTGTGGGAAAGAATGTTGCAGGGAAGAGAAAAAGGCATCACCTACTAGCTAGTGTCGTAAATGTCGAAAAATAAAAATAAGCATACGTTATCTCATTGTTAACAAAAATATTAAAAAAAAAAAAAAGAACGTGAAAAGTTATCTGAAAGTTAAAACAGGTGAAGGATGCATAGTCTCCCGTGAGTGCAAAGTGAACGAGGCATAAAAAATGTTCAGCATTTGCGCCCCCCTCCATTTAGCCCCCAAAGTCCCCAGGGGACGTCAACTCCTGATGAAAATGAACAAACGGTGCAGTTTTAGGCCTTAATATATATAAATTCTAATTATAATAATAAGTTCAGCACCGTGCAAAAAAAAAAGCCCATCATTTGTCCCGCATTTATTCACTAAAGTCTCTAAGGCCTTAATATATTTAAATTTGAGTTCAGCACCATGCAAAACTGCTAAATAGACATGCACAAAAAATTTGGAACAAATATGGTAAAATAGTCCCAAAAATTTCGTGTTTTTATTAGCCCTAAAAGAACCCATGGGGCACACCCAAGAGTTGTCGCGAAGTATAAACAAACAAAATTATATAGAAATCAGTTACAACTTTTCAGAAAGTTTTATAAAAATCTAAGGCGTCATTTTTTTTAATAAGCATAAAAGTGTTAATTTTAGCCATTTTAACCCGAAAGGCATCCCTGGGGGAGGGGGAAGCAACCGGAGTTTTCCCGGAAAATCCGTTCTGTTACCCTTTTACTCATATCATGCTTAATGTTTGTGCAAAATTTAAAAAATTGCAAGGCGCAGTTATTGAAAAAAGTACGAACAGACGAACGGACGAATGGAGAAGGGGGAATTTGCAAGTCCATCCTTCTCTTGTCTGAGGACTGCAAATCGGTTGATTGTACAAAGATGGAAAGCGCATTTACTTACTTTAATATGAAAATGGGCAACAAAACTATTACATTTGTAATAGATACGAGTCGCCTCCAATACGTGTCTAGACTTTTTTCATATGGACACTTTTATTAATAATACTATAAAACTCTAGTCACCTTCGAAGTAATCTCCCCCGACTGCAATGCACTTTATGTAGCGTTCCAAAAACTTCAGAAGCCCCATGAAAGTCCTTTTGTGTGAGCGTGTTAATGACCTTCGTAACAGTCTCTTTCATCTCCTCGATTTTCTTATAACGAAAACCGCTAAGGTTTTCGTTGAGCTTAGAGAATAACCAAAAGTCACCGGGAGCAAGGTATGAACAAGAGAGGGGGTGAGGAACTGTATTTATTCCTTTCTTGATAAAATAATTTGTGACAAAGATGGAACACCGTTCGGACAAACTATGTACAAATCTTACGAATCTTCAGTTTCCCGCAAATAATTGTGTACAGTTCCCACACTGACATCATGGGAACTGTACACACAATTATTCGCGAGGAACTGAAGATGCGGAAGATTTGCGCAAATACATCAGTCTACAACTTTATCCTCGTCATAGACTATTTGACCAAGATGGGCATCAAAACAGTTCCTCGTCCTCCCTCTAGTTCAGGACTTGCTCCCTGTGACTTTTGGTTATTCCCTAAGCCCAAGGAAAACTGTTTAGGCTCTCATTATGAGGCAAATTAGGAGACGGAAGAGGCTTTGACGAGGGTCATTGACACGCTCACACAAGAGGACATTCATGGAGCCTTCCAAAAGTTGTTGGAACGGTATGACAAATGCATTGCAGCCGCAGGAGAGTACTTCGAAGGGAACTAGTTTCTTGTGTGTACTAATTATAAACGTACACATATGAAACATTCTGGCTAAGGCACTGCGTATACGTTCCATAGATTGTGATAGAGTAATTCCATGAATATGGATGAAGACAGAAAGAAATTCATGTATATGTACAGTGTATAGATGTTGGAATCTGCTAGCCATGATGGATTATATATCTACATGTTGAAGTTGAACGCAAGGGAGATCTGTTGCATACCAAAAGAGAAGTTTGGGAGTTGGTCCGAACCATGTGGTATTGTTGTCTGTATCGTATCCCGACCAAGGCAAGAGGAAGTAGCCGTGTGTTAATCCCCTTTTATCGACTCTAACACGTTCTCAGATCATTTGATTGGGCAAAACAGAAGATAGTGTTGAATACTCGCACCGATCAGAACTTTGCTCATAACCAAATACAGATTCAAACTCGAGATGTTGCTGCTGAGGCCGTTATTGTGGTTGTCTGAAATCGATACTTCTACAAGCACGAACAGATTAATGCTAATTCACTGAAAAAGTTGCCCATGGAAATTACATGTAAATATTATTATTCGTTAATATTACTTCAAATTATAGACCCCGTAAATGCTAAGGCCAACGCCTATGTCCTGTCAAGGCTGGTTTCGTCTGTTGATGTCGGTTCATCTTGATCATCCAAAGTTTTCCCTACCTGGCCAAAACCACGATCTGTCTTTAATGGCGTCCAAATTTCAACGATCTCATGTCCCTCAGAGTCTCAAATCCAACTGCTGTGAAAATTCCACTAAACCCTTAATTTTGACTGTTTTACATTTCCAACTCACAACTGTCATAAAAACTTACTGACTGTCGTTAAATCCATCTTCGGTGCCTGTTAATCTTTTCCATTGTCGCTTACTCGTAACCACTCTGCAATGTAATAAAACTAAATATATCTTTATTCATTGTTCGATATCTCCGTCATTTGACAATGCCTAAACAATAATCGCATGTCAAGTTTCTTTTGTCTTTTCCCCCTACTTATTGCCTACTGTTGAGTCCTATTTTTTTATTTCTTCTGTTATATATTTTCCTCCCCCTTCTCTCTTTCTCACTTACTAACGCTTATAGTATCACACGGGATTGTTTTTGTAAAATAAAAAAAGATGATCGTGTGATAAGCCCGTGCAATTTCATGTTCCGCTTCTTAGCTGAGCTTCGTACGACCGAACTGAGGGTTTGTGTTATTCAGTTTCTCATTTGCAATGTGGTGTGCGTATGAAATATTTAAAGCTTAGGCGTACTCCCTGTCTGTCTGTCTCTCTCTCTCTCTGTCTCTGTCTCTCTCTCTCTCTCTCTCTCTCTCTCTCTCTTTTATGAATAACTAGCAGGATCCGTGTACCGGCATTGCCCGGGGGAAGTATGCCCCCACCCCATCCGTAAAAAAACAAAACAATTAAACGACAGACAGTTAATAGTGGGAACCATTGCCGGTCCAGTAAAATAGGCGTCTGTGGCCAAAATGAGTGTACCGTGCCGAAGTAACAACGTTAGTATCTATAAACCCATTCTTAACATGAGGATTTTATTATGCGCTGCGATTATTCTGCGCTTTCACCTCGGTAATCGGTCAGAAAAAGAAAAATTAAATAAAATACTCCATAGAAAGTAAAAGTCGCAACAAAAACAAATATATAACAAATAAGTGTTTCCGTAGCCAATAAAATTTGCGTTAAATCCTACCTACATAATATTTTGGCGTTTTAACGTATTTGTAAGCGTTTATTCAGTTCTAAAAATAGAGTGTCGATATGGTTAAGTTAAAGGTTTGAAGCCTAGGTAATCGGTCAAAACTATAGCAGGAAGAGAGTTCCAGAAAACTGTGTCTCTCGGAAAAAACAACTACTGGAATAAGAAGCTGTATTACAATGAGTTATCAAAACAATAGAACTGGTGGAGATTACTAGACCAACCAATCAAACGAGCTGGAAGAAATGAAGCAGAAAAAAGATCAGTCAATTCTGTAGAACACATGCCGTAATAGTATTTATTTAAAAGACTAATGTCACATGTGTGAAAGACCAATGTCACATGTGTGAAAGACCAATGTCACATGTGTGAAAGACCAATGTCACATGTGTGAAAGACCAATGTCACATGTGTGAAAGACCAATGTCACATGTGTGGAAGAGACGGTGCAAAAAAGACCAATGTCACATGTGTGGAAGAGACGGTGCAAAAAAGACCAATGTCACATGTGTGAAAGAGACGGTGCAAAAAAGACCAATGTCACATGTGTGAAAGACCAATGTCACATGTGTGAAAGACCAATGTCACATGTGTGAAAGACCAATGTCACATGTGTGGAAGAGACGGTGCAAAAAAGACCAATGTCACATGTGTGAAAGAGACGGTGCAAAAAAGACCAATGTCACATGTGTGAAAGACCAATGTCACATGTGTGAAAGACCAATGTCACATGTTTGAAAGACCAATGTCACATGTGTGGAAGAGACGGTGCAAAAAAGACCAATGTCACATGTGTGAAAGAGACGGTGCAAAAAAGAAAAAATAATAACACTCAAATCGGACTGAACTTTCCAACCTAAATTATCGGGATAGAAAAATCTATTTCTTAAAGACCTATATGTCTGTATGTTTGTCTCTATATTTTCAAACTCTACCTCTCCGAAACTAAAAGTCGCAGAGCGACTTTAGGGGCCTCAATTGATTGGATTTTTAATGGACCCTTCTCTTATGGATCTTTATCCGGTTAAAATAGTTTTTATGGGGTCAAAATGGGTCCAAATTGAAAACATCGTTATACATTTTGTACATTCATCTTAGTTTATTTTTAATTTTTAATCAATTCATATGCGTGTCATGTTGGTACAGTGGTAACGTCACCAGCTTTGAATGCTAAAGTTTTGTTTTGGGTTTCGATTCTAGCTATACTTTTTTTTTCCTACTTTTGAAATCACGACTTTGTTATAATATATACAAAATCTGGACAAATTAAAATATCATATTTAAGCGTATTTTACGACCGGGCAAAGCCGATCGCCCTCCCCCTCCTCCGCTAGTAATAAATATTTAAAACATTATATCCATTTTCTATTCGAAAAGGAATACAGCAGGTGTGTCTCGTGTAGTTTATGACTTTTAGTTCGTACACACACACACACTCGTGTGCGCGTGCGCAAGCAAACACACATCTGTGATTGTCTAGACATAAATGAAACAGTAAATGAAGACATCCTTAAACGATAAATAATGTTGAAATTTGAAACAGAAAAAAATGTAATTTATTTTGGATGTTTCTGCCTTTTAGAACTGCTTTGTGCGGCTGCGAGTGCTGGCCGTCGAAGAAGAAAGCAGAAACTTTAAACATCCTCTATTCTTTTATTATTAACTAGCAGGCCTCTCGGCGTTGCCCCGTCGTAAAATACGCGTAAATATTATATTTTAATTAATATAAATACTCAGACATGCGCATGCAAGTATCATGATTTTCTTCAAACTGCTCACTTGTTGTAGTAAAAGAAAGAGAAAAAAAATACTCGAGCTGAGATCGAAATAAAAAAAAAACTCAAGACAGTGAGTAAAGTACGATAACCATTAGATCAACGTGACACGTTCTTTACGATGTGTTTCAAACTACTTATTCTTAACATAAGTAATCTGTAATGTGAACTATTCACGCATGCGCATTCGTGAAACAGTTTGCAAACACATAAAAATCCGAGGACTCCCACTTAAAATTTTTTAAATATTGATCCTTTAATAACCTTCTTTTTTTTTTGATGAAAATGGATTAAAATGTTTTCCACATGTCTGAATATCCTATATACCAGATTTAAAGCCCATAGATAAAAAAAATCGTTGAGTAAATAGGTTAGAAAATGTCCTCACACGCATATTCTCACTTTTATAGATGTACTAGCATTTCAGCCCGGCGTTGCCCGGGTGTTTGGAGGTGTATGCTGAGCAAAAAAAAAAAGAGTAATTTTTTTTTAATTTGACCCCTATTATGACCCCTTAAAATTTATAGTTTCGGGCTCAAATCACTTTATTAAATTAGATCCAGGTTCAAGGCACCTATATCTAAAATTTCAAGTGTCTAGACCCAAAATTGTCGGAGGAGTTTGGTAGAGTTCTTAAAGGTCAAATCGTTGAAATTTGACCCCTTAACAGCCAAATTTCTGGCTGACACCCGTCACATCGATTTTCCCAAATCTCAGTACACGGTATTTCAAATTTCGAGTCTATAGACTAAAAATTGACAGAGTTATTGCGTAGGGAAATGTACACAGACAGACAGACAGACAGACAGACACGTTCACTTTTATAGATATAATAGACTAGCAGGCACCCCAGCATTGCCCGGTCGTAAAATACGCTTAAATATGATATTTTAATTAATGCGGATTTCCTATTTATTATTATATTGGATACAATATATAGTAATGATTAAAAAATAAAAAAGATGACTCGTGCGCCACCACCGAGAACCGAAACCAAAAGATTTAGCTTACGATTTACTTTTTCCTTTGAAGTTAATGGCTGAGCTATGAAGACATGTTTGCTGCAAGACTAAAAATTAAAACATGAACCAATAGCTATTACGTTACACATACATATTCGTAATGCCGTCGTTCGACCTTCACCTGGCAAATTCCATTTCTTTTATTTCCACACTTTTGCACCAATTTTCCCCGGCTAAAATCCAAAGATAAAGTTTCATATGGATTCGAATACCCTATATATTAAGTTTCATGTCGATAAACCAAAAACTAACAGATGAGTTTTGTGGGATTTTTTAAAACAAATATATATATATATATATATATATATATATATATATATATATATATATACGCATATATATATATATATATAAAGAGTTTTGCGTTTACTGTAAACATTTTACACAAATATTATTCAAGTATAAATCATGTAGAATATCTGTATGAATATAATTAAACGTAATAGTTAATTAAACATGATCATCTCATAACAAAATGGAAAAGCTAATAGAGAATTAATCAAAATGAATGTTTTATAGATGAATGCAATTCCACAAGCCATTTTTTTAATTAATTAATTTATTTATTTATTTATATGCGGGATAACCTCTTATAAAGGCCCGGAAGCCACTCGAGGATAAGGGTTATTGTGTGTACAATAATCAATGGGATAATATCGCAGTAATAGTTGGTATTGGAGATTTGATATACCGTCTTACTGAAGGGGGCGATTAATCAGGAATTTGTTTATGTTGGACTTGAAGACATCCAAGTTGTAGTCAGGTGGAAAACAGGCAGACGGAAGAGAATTCCACAGGCGTGCACTTCTCAGACAGAAGCTTTGTTCATGGAATCTACGTTTTGATTTAGGCACAGATAAAGAGTGGGGGAAATTACTGACAGTGGTTTTAGCTAGACGAGTGTTTATCGTGAAAGATTGGCAAGGGGGGATCAGAGATTGGAGCTCGGACCAGCACTTGCCATGGAAATAACGATAAAACAAATGTAGGCTCGCAAGGTCTCTTCTGTGGGAGAGAGGTTGCAAGGAAGAGAAAAGGGCATCCGCCATATATGACATAAGCCGTATATAACAAAGTTGTATTTTCTTTATATATATAGATATAGATAAATAGATAGATAGATAGAGAGAGAGAGAGAGAGAGAGAGAGAGAGAGATTGTCTTGCGTATCAATTAAAGAAAAGCAGTCAAAATAAGAGATACGTGTTAAATAGAAAGATAGTGGAATTATTAAGAGTGGAATGGAAAGCTTCCTTTTTTAAACTCTTCAATTTTCTTGGCCATCGAACCCGGGCAACGCCAAACACTCTTCCTAGTATGAAAACAAGCAAATTAAAAAAAGAATAGGATTGGTTTAGAAGCCCGTTTTGTTTATTTAACAGCTGCGTTCGTCTGTAAGATTCGTATCGTTTCCGCATGAAGAGTTTTATGCAAAATATTGAAAAGTTAAACAGAAATAACCTGTTTTCAAGTTTCGTCTGATAACAATATATAACAAAAAGCACTTTGTGTGTGCACGTGCGCGTGTGAGTTCTTAGATACATTTTGGGAGTGTTCTTAGGTGGGTTTGTATCAGAAAGCTTCCCATAAGTATCGAAAAAATCCCATAAGTATCAAATAAATCCGATTAAAGAAGAAAAAGACCAATTTTAATCAAAGCTAACACTCTTATACAGCCTAACATCATAATTGCATTTGAGAAGTGTTATCACCTCACAACAGAATATGCTGGCGTAGAAAATCAATAGTAGGTTACTTGATAAGACATGGGCGCGTTCGAAATGAACGTTTTTGTTTTGAGCACAATTGAACCATGATACTCGGCTTTTGTATTTTAAACTTAAATAGGGATGGTATAATAAAATTATGGGGTATTCGTTCACGCCTGGCCTCCATAGAATGGAAATATGTCACAAAGTTTAACAAGATTTTTTTAATATAGATCTACAGAATATTGTGATAAGTGTTTTAGTGTGAACACGTATGGTATAATAAATTATGGACTTTATCTATTTTATTTTTACTTTCATCATATTTTGCTTTGGTTTTGATACCCCCAAATTCGAAGCTATCTCTTTACAACCCTTCCTTTTCATAACCTATCATACTTTCATAAATCACAGTCCATTTTCTGTAGGCTGCTTTTGAACCCAGTCAACGACGGGTACTTTTGCTAGTATATATATATATATATATATATATATATATATATATATAAATATAAATATATATATATATATATATATATATATATATACTATCATTCATACCATTTGCATATGAATAAAATGTCTGCCAGATGGATTCCCAGGTTGCTCACACCATTCCAGAAGCGAGAACGCGTCGAGTGCATGAGGATGAATTTGGAGATGTGCCATGAAGATGAGTCAAAGTTTTTCAAAAGACAACACAGGATGAAACCTGGGTCCATCACTATGATCTAAAGGCCAAAGCCTAATCAATGCAGTGGAAGCACTTGGACTCACCACCTCCAAAGAAGGCAAGAGTGCAGCCTTCCGCTGGCAAGGTCATGCTCACAGTCTTCTTGGGCCAAGACGGAGTAGTTACGACAGATTTCCTGGCAAAGGATGCCACAATTCCAGGAGCCTATTATGCTTCACTTTTGATGAAATTAAGGGAAGTTATCAAAATCAAGAGGCGGGGTAAGATCAGCAAAGGTACCTTCCTCCTGCAGGACAATGCTCCCGTCCACAACTCGCATGTCGCCAGATCAGAAGCACGGGCGTGTGGTTATGAAAATACCTCCATCCCCCTACTCTCCTGACCTTGCACCCTCTGACTTTCACCTCTTTCCAGACATGAAGTTGTTTTTTAAAGGAAAGCGTTTCCCAGATGATGCAGCTTTGATTTCTGAAACGTCGTGGCTGGATGACCAACCTGGGGTGTTCTACAAAAACGGTCTCCAGAGCTGCATCAAACGATGGGAGAAATGCATAACTCTGGGTGGTTCCTATGTATATAAAGACTAATAACTGTGCCAAGTTTCGTTGCTCTGCTGCTATGGGAAGTGGGTCAGAGGCATTACTTATTGCACGCCCTACGTAATGACTATTAAGCACAAAGCACCTTCGCTCTTTTCGTACAAAAAAAACATGCAGACAAAATAAAAATAAACAAAAAGAAATCTTACCTCGATTCACCTTAAAAGACGAAGGAAAAAAAAACGCCTTTTCTTAACGGAACCTCAAGCAAAAATGTTTTAAAATAACGAAAGTCACGTACGCTTATTTAGTTTCGCTTTTATTTCAACCGTGAAAATCATTTTTACTAACTTCCTGCATTTGAAAGACTGAGATAGGCTTGCAAGAGCGATTAGGTCAACATAACCTGATTGTCATAATTGTACTAGCATAGATGCCCGGCGTTGTTCGGTCGTAACATAAGCTTAAATATGATATTTTAACTTACACAGATTTCGTAGTTATTATTATGTGGTCAATTATCTCCTAATATATTGTACCCAATATAGAGTCATGATTTCAAAAGTAAAAAAGTATGATTTGAGTGCTATAAGCTAGAATCGAAACCGAAACCAAAACATAAAAAAACATTATTTTTTGGGTTATTTGGATTATTCTTCTCATCTTGGCTGTTTCTTTGTTTTTTTACAGCGTTTCGGCCGATGTAACCTTCGATCATCTTCAAGTGTATTCATACTGGATGTTATTGGTGAATGGTGCGTTAGAAATTTAAAATGCAAATAGCGCCAAGTCTCTTATTTTAACTCTAGGTCCATTCCGGTTTTTTTATATGATGAATGGATATTTTAGAGATGAGGATTTATCATTATTTTTTTACTATTCACCAATAACATCCAATGTGCATGCACCTGAAGATGGCCGGAGGTTACATCGGCCGAAACGTTGTGAAAAAATATGCCGGAATGCCGTCGAAATTAGTAAATATTTTTTAAAACGAAAAAAGTAATTGAGTAAGAGATCTGCGAGAATATATATATATATATATATATATATATATATATATATATATATATATATATATACAACATATATATATATACTAGCATGGATACCCGGCGTTGCCTAGGTCGACATAAAGTTCCGTTTTTAACACACCTTATATACTAAGTATAATAATCATTTTCATCGTGTGTAACGTCGATACCCTCCCCCACACAACAATTTAAAAAATAAAAGAACAGATAAAAACATGTGAATGTAATCGCCCCAAAAAAGAAATACGTTATACCCTCTCCACCAGGTGAGATTCTACCACTAATAAAAATCATTTATTTATAGACGTCTGAGATGGCTACTCTTAAAAATATATGAAGGAACGCTGTATTATATCGGAGCACACTTACAAATTTTCTTTACCCTATCTCCTCCCTCTTTGTCATCGATAGCCGTTCAACAGTCGACCGAAGTAAAAGATTCCTAAGGAAATATCCTTATATCGAGAAAGTTCTTCCACCGGCAATGAATATCCGTAAAAAATAAAATAAAATTAAAAAAACTAAGTTTTCTTTAAAAAATAAAACCCTAATTTTTTCCTATACTTTCATTTTTCGTAAACATATTTTTACGTATTTTCTTTAAAAAATATAAATATTTTTATTACATTTTCACCCCATACAAGGCACATTGCCACTTTGGTGTGGGGGGGGGGCTACTAACAGGGGCAACAACTACTGGGGTACTATGTAGGGATTTGGGCAGCAAGATGTCACTTCACGTTGCACTTGAACTTCTGCACGTCAGTACAGTTGGGGAAGCAGGGACCTGGAATGGAATTCCAAAGTCTAGCGGTTCTGGGGAAGAAACTACTGGAGTAGAAAGATCTTTTACATCTAGGGACTTCTACAGTGTGGGGGTGGGATTTTGCAGCCTGTCGGGTCTGTCGAGGGTGTTCACGTCGTGGGGGCAGAAGTGCTTGCAGTTCGTCAGAGCATTCACCATTATAATACTTGTAGAACTGGCAGAGGGATGCAACGTTTCGTCGATGGGACAGAGGCTGAAGCTTAGATGCCAGTTCAGGGCCTATTAGATTAGCGACTCTCTTTTGAACCTTGTCAAGGAGCGAGAGACTAGTAGCCGATGCACCAGCCCAAATGTGACAGCAATACTCCATACATGGGCGAATGGTTGCCTTATAGAGGTACAGGATACTTTCGGGTGTTAGTAGTTTTCTAGCACGGTAGAGAGAGCCCACATTCCCTGCAGCGGCCCTGGCAATGCCCTCGATGTAATTGTTCCAACTCATGTTTCCTGTGAACGTTAGGCCAAGGAGCTTGAAAGACGTACTTTCAGATAAAGAGTCGTTGGCCATTGCTATAGGTTGATGGAAAAGGATTCTTGTAATTATTGAATGAAACTAGTTTAGTCTTGGCGGCATTGAACGTGACCATCCATTTTTGTCCCCATTCCACTACAGATTGGAGGTCATCTTCTAGTGTTTCTGCCATTTCTTTAGATATGTGTTCATTTGTTTTCCTGTTGTTGTCTGTCGAGTGTTGTGTAATCAGCATATATACCCATCTCAGAGGAAATTTTGTCGGGGAGGTCATTTATGAATATCAGGAACAGTAGAGGTACAAGGATAGACCCCTGGGGCACTCCCGCATTTATATCATATTTTTTAGATGTACGACCGTCGAGGACAACCTGGATTTTTCTCTTATCTAAGAAGGATTTAATTATGTTAAGTACTCTACCAGTGATACCGTATGATTTAATTTAATGATTTAATGAGACCCTCATGCCATACCCTGTCAAAAGCCTTAGATATATCTAGAGCTGCTGCTCTGCCCTCCTCTGCTTTGTACAGTGAATGGTATATACGTTCAGAGATTACAGTTAGGATATCTGCTGTGGAACGAGCTTATCTAAATCCATATTGTTTGTCAGTCAGAAGTTTAGCATCTGTAAGGTGACGGACTAGAGCATGGTTAATTAAGGTCTCAAATATTTTGGCAAAAAGTGGAAGGAGGCTAATGGGGCGATAATTTGATGGGTCAGTTCTTTCGCCAGAATTCTTGAATACTGGTACCACAGAAGCAGTTATCCAACAGCCCGGAAAGTAAGATTCATTAAGGCATTTGTTGTAGAGTTTGGAGAGAACTGGAGCTACTTCAACTGAACACTTTTTAATAGCACAGCTGGGATGAGGTCGGGTCCACATGCTTTTGAAGTGTCAAGGTTTTTTATGATAGCATGTACTTGAGCAGGGGTGATTTGTAGATCGTCGAGCGTGGCGTCTGTCCGCATAGGAAATTCAGGTAGGGGGTGGTTGGAAGGGTCCAGTGTGGAGTTTGAGGCAAATCGACTAGCAAGCATGTTAGCCTTTTCGGTTGCTGAGCAAACAATCTCGTGATTGTTGGTTAGTGGAGGAATTGTTGGTTGCCCATTATTTACTACACTGTTTTAGATTTTCCAGAAGTCACGAGTTCCTAGTTTTGTGCTTCGATGCGTTTTTTAGTGGTTTCCATAAATTCTCTCTGGTCAGGGAAACGGTTGGAAAAGTAACAATTTGTGATAGGGAGTAAGATATAGAGAAGCTATGAGTTGTGCTGCCTGCTGCATCTGTGTAAGTAGAGAATCCAAGCCAGTTTTTGTGATGGACATTAAAGCCACCAAATACATGTACTTGGGCGCTAGTGTCGATGGAGAGTGCCGTGTCTATGCTGTCAGAGACCTTGTTTATTATGGTGCAGTCTTGGGACGAGGGAGAGCGGTAGAGAAAGTAAAAGTAGCTAATGTTGTGTTGCATGATTAATCTAAAGCACATAAAGGCTTGCTCATCCGATTCTAGGTTTGTTTCTCTAGTCAAGGGACGGGTATTACGAATGTAAAGTCCGTGCATGTGTCTGTCAGAGTCCTTACGGCAGAGTGGCAGATATCCAGGCATGTTAAAGTAGTTAGAAGGGATGGAGGAGTGTAGGTTATTCTCACTTAGCGCTAAGATATCCGGGGTATTTGTTAGGAGAAATGCTTCAACATCAGCTAAATTAGTTCTAAGCCCACGGATATTTGTGAATGCAAGCCTCAAGCGAGGAGGCATGTTGGATTTGTTTGACCCTAAGCCTGGTTTAAGCTTATTTTTAGATTGTACTGCCATCATATTTTTTTACAAGTTTTAGTTAGGTAAGGGGGAGCTGAACAGGAGGTTATGCAGAGTATCACACATGCATCACAAGTAGACCATCAGCTGACCCTTCTTCAACTAGAACTGTGGCCTCAGGAAAGCCCACCGGAGATGAGTGCAGGGTCCCTTTCCATGCGCGACATGGCACTACAAACATCCTGATATTATACAACTCTAAGCGCTACCAAAGAGTTAGGGCACCTGTACTACCAGTCGGAAACAGCAGCCAGTAACTTTCAATCCGGTACCCTCAACCCATCAGAGGAAGGTCAACCCAATCTAATTGCTCAGGCATATCTGGTACTCAAGCACTCTCAAGTGCCCAGTTTTAGGGGTGGGGTGTGTCGGGAGTTGGGAAACGGCGTTCATTGCCCTAGACAAGAAATAAGATCTACCACTGGGTGTTTCTGTCGAATCACTGTGATAGTGTCTCTGCGCCTGACTAATAGGCAAAGAAGGAGTATGGCGATAGACAGAACATATCTACTCCTTAAGCAAATTAGGTTTGCAAACCGGTAATTTGTTTGAGTCACCAGCTCTAGGAAGGTTGTCATCCGAGACTGAAGAGGCCTCCCTCCCCTTTGATTTAGTTCTACTGGGTCCGTCAGCACTGAGAGGGTTTGCTCCGCGCCTGGGTTCTAATCCAGGTATTTCTGTGACCCCGCATGGTTAGTTAATGTTACTGGGTTAGTTTGTAGAGGTTATATATCTGCTGAATAGTTACACTCCTCAAAGTGAATTAGGGGCATTGCTATTTCATTGTTCATGTAGAGGGGGTGAGTAGAGTCATGCAGTGTAAGCAACTATGATTGTAAGAAGGTTTGTTAGAAAGGAGATAATGTGGTTTGAGGCTTTCCTTTTATATATTTTTTATTTTATTCATGTTGTCTTGGGTCTAGGATAACATTAAAGTGTGAGTAGGTGTTAAGAATTGAACTACGAGTTGTGCCCAAATTATATTTTAGATGTCAGGAGGGCTTGAGATGCGAGTGCAATATAGTGCGGATAAAACTAAGTTTGAGTCATGTGTAATTAGGTAAATAGATATATGGGCAAGTTTTTAGTAGATGCGAATAAAGTTGAAGGTACAAAGTGTGTTTCTAGTGAGGGAAGATAATTTAATCTTTCAAGTAGGAGTCATGGCCATTTAGCGTAACAAGGAGTATTGGATTCAGTTTCGTATAAATCGTTGCAAAGCTATCTAGGAGGAGACAGTTATGTAATGCAGTGCGCTTTGCTTCCGAGTACATACTTTGGCTGTTAAGCACCTAACTGGAATAGGAATGAACTCCAATGAATGTCTAAGAGGTAGAATTGTATAGATGTTTAATGATGAAGCAGTTAGCATGTGAGGGTAAAGTGACTGGGTTAAAGATTTCACTACAAACGCTGTGCAATGTAGGAGTTAAGTGGCGGTTTGGTGGGAGGGAGCAGATTGTTAGCGTGCAAGAGACAGGGATTATTAACTTACAAATAACAGATCTCCATTAGGATTTTGAGTTTCAGGTAAGGTTTTTTGCGCATGCAGGTTAGACAGAGGTAGTCGTCTTGGAGGTAAGATGTATATTGGGATTTCGTAGCTAGCCGTTAGGTGTTTTTTTTTTCATTTGCAAGAACTAGTTCATGGCGATTCGGAATTCGTATTCTGTATTTATAGGCAGAAGGTAAGACACAGAGCATAGCATCCACTCAGGAAAAATAGTCCTAGTATCACAGCTAAGATACTGCATATTTCAGTTACAAATATAATGAAAGTTAAATTGGGGGCACTTATTTTTTATTTTCTAATTTATATATATATATATATATATATATATATATATATTGCATCTCATCCTGACTGTTAATATTAAGTATCGTACTTAAATAAAGTTATTCTGTCATCTAAATAAGCTAATAGGGACCCCCACTACTACCTCGATGTGACATGGTAAAAAAGAAAGAAATTCGTCAGGAAATTGTTTTAAAATAAGTGAATTAAGAATGGTTAAGATGAGTGAGAAATAAAAATAAAAATAAAACTACATAGAATGATATGAGCACAAACGAAAAAAGAGGGTTGGATTTGATTGACTTTAAAAAAGTGAGCATAAAAATGTACTTAGCTTAAAGTTTCATCTTCGAGGTGTGGGTACTTTGTCCACCGTGCAAATGACGCTAAGGAATTCTACCCTTTCTATCCCAGGTCATAGGAGTGGGGGCGGCTCATTTTATATTTGAGGTAGTCCAGTGAAACTATCCTCTTTTTTTTAAGGAGAAGGAGACGGATAGAAACCAATATTCTGCTTATATATATATATATATATATATATATATATATATATATATATATATATATATATGTAAAATTTCTCTGCCGATCCCCCCCCAAAAAAAACTTCACTGAACAAAAAGTCTTGAAATAAAAAAACTTGTACTTACACCTAAGAATTTACGGTGAAAAAAAGTAAAACATTTATCTTTTCTTGAAGGAAAAACAAACAAACTTTTTGTTGATAAATATTTTACAATATATATATATATATATATATATATATATATATATATATATATATATATATAAAATAAATAAATATATATATATATATAAAATAAATAAAAATATTTTCAATCCTTTAGAGGTAGGTTTTTGTTATTTTTGATTGTTTACATTTGTATTTTTCCGGTTTGTTTGTTTGTTTTTAAAGCGTCTGTTACAACGCTCGGCTTGAACCGATGATTGTCGGTCTCGTCCGATCCAAGCCTAGCGGGAATTCCGGATAATACGTGTCAAATTATGCAAGATTATCGAATATTTAAAAATAATTCAAAACATCTTTCTGTCCACACGAAATTATTTTTTCACGCTAGAAACGTCTTGCGATTACCAAATTAATTTATTTGGGAAGAGTTTGTTTTTATATCTTTCGAACTTCGGAACATATAAAAAAAAACTAATCAGGGGGAAATAACTCTACTCGTTTGATAAAAAAATCGATGTCGGAATTAATAATTCCAGATAAATTTAATTAAATATATTATCAATATAATTGTTATTTAGAGTTGATGAAATAACAATCTTAAATAGAACAATTAACACAACTCTTTCGCTAGAAACTTTAACTAACATACAGCTATTTTGTACAATTGATTTTTCTTAATATAATATACAAATGAGGTGACCTCTTAATCGTATATATTTTAAAGAATAATACTATATATATAGGAATACAAAACTAAAGAACGTTTTGTACATATTATTCAAATTGTGACCAACAAAGAAATAAACAAACAGATAGGAATACGAATTTATATATATATATATATATATATATATATATATATATATATATATATATATATATATATACACTTCAGAATAATATAATAGAATAGATCTACTGGTATGGAAATCCCATGATTACTGGTCTTACAAAATATTATTGGCTGTAATATTTTAAAGACAATCCCAGCTAAATTAAAATTGCTCAATATACTAGATAGAGCAAATAAATCATAATTTGCAATTTAAATTTTATGGCGTGAAATGGTTAAATTTCAAATCTAGAAATCTTTATTATATGCAAGACAAATAATACATTTCAATAAGGATATCTCCTTAACCTATGGGTTTTCGATGTCTACCCATCTTCTCAGAGGAGAAAATATTAGCAAATATTATAAATGGTTTATACCTAAATTGCTAAAGACAATAAATATAGAAAATCATAATTAAAAGTTTTTTTAGTTATTTAATCAGAGAGTAAGGGAAATTATATATTAGTTCAAAATGAAGAATATGATATATATATATATGTGTGTGTGTGTGTGTGTATATATATATATATATATATATATATATATATATATATATATATATATATATATATATATATATATATATCAGCGGCGGTTGACGTTATGTTTTGAGAAAAATAGAAAAACCGAAAGAAATTATTAAAATAATCAACGTTTCGTACTTATTTCAGAGGACATCTTCAGGATTTTGAAGTAAAAATTCAAGAAAAGAAAAAGTCATAGACCATACGAAAAAGAGAACAGTTTTTGAATCCTACCCATGTCTGGAAGGACAAACATATGTGTGTGTATGGGAAGGTTGGGTGGTTCAATGTCTATATATACACTTTTAAAAATGCGTTAAAATAAATATGTAGATTTTTTTTCTAAACTTATTCATTTTGTTGAAATATTTAAGGAAAAGCGGTTAACCAGGATCGGTTTTGATATTTTGTTCTTTGATTATTATTTTCCCTATGCTAGGGGCTAAATAGTAGAAGCCCTTTCTTTGCGTAATAGTATTTGTGTTTAATATTAGTGCTGATTCTAAAAGTCTTCTTTTAGCTCTATCTATCACGTATTTAATAATTTTCGCATGATCTAAATTAAATGAGTGATCGTGTTCTGCACAATGGCAAAAGAGTTCATTTAGGGCGTTTCCATTCCTTATATCTCTTCTGTGTTCGTAAAGTTTTAGTTTCAATTTTCGCTGTGTTTCACCTATGTACGCTTGTTGACATTTGTTACATGGGATGGAATATATACCGGCGTCGGATGTGAGGGTTTTGCGAGAGTGCTTGGTAGTTTTTAATGTCTGTTTTATTGTTGTGGAAGTTGTTTGTATCAAGTGAAAACCAAGTCTATTAAGAGTGTCGTAGATTTTTGTATTTTTGGTGTGGCTGGGAATTAAAAGATGTCTGTTTAATAGTGAGGTATCTATATATATTATTCCTTAATTGGAATTCATTTTTGAGATGAGCATTATATATTAATTTATTTTTATTTCGGACTATTATTCTCATCTTTATTAGTTGTTGTTTTGATCTTTTATTGGGTTTGTTTATTCACAACGTTTCGGCCAACTATTCCCCTGGCCTTCGTCAGGTGGTAACCGCGGCGGATAGGAACTTCGAATCTCCTAACTGCATTCCCAGCCATCACTTCCTCAATCTTCTTCACAAGCACTTAATCAAAATTAAAGCCGACCTACCCTTTTCCTCAGATACACTAATACAAATCATAAAACTCATCACCGGTAGAACCTACTTTCAGTTTAATAATTCTTACTACAGACAGAAATTTGGACTCCCTATGGGTAACCCCCTTAGTGGTGTACTAGTCTGCTTATTCTTAGAATTCTTAGAAACAAACTCTTTTAAATACAGACTTCCTAACACCTCCACATATTTTAGATATATAGATGACATTTTTATTTTTCTCCCTAAAAACACACAAATAGAACAAATTAGAAATAAATTAAATTCAGTAGAACCATCTATAAAATTTACACATGAATCCGAACAAGACCACACCCTAGCTTTTCTAGACATAATCCTCATCCGATCAGAAACCGATCTGAGTTTCAAAGTACATAGAAAGACCACACACCAAAAACGATTATATTCATTACTACTCGCACCACAATGATAAAATAAAGACTAGCATGATTATTGTTTTTTTTCTTGCGTGCCTTTAGAATATGCAGCCCCCAATATCTTAATGATGAATTTCAATACATTACGAATGTTTTAAAAAGACTACAGTACCCATCCTATTTCATTTCTTACGCAAAGAAAAAAGCTATGAAAATACACTATAATATAAACAGAAAGAAAAATAAAACAAATACCTCACTATTAAGAAGACATCTTTTCATTCCCATCCACACCAAAAATACAAAAATCTACGACGCTCTAAATAGACTTGGTTTTCACTTGATACAGACAACTTCCACAACAATAAAACAGACATTAAAAACTACCAAGCACTCTCCCAAAACCCTCACATCCGATGCCGGTATATATTCCATTTCATGTAACAACTGTCAACAAGCGTACATAGGTGAAACACAGCGAAAATTGAAACTAAGACTTTATGAACACAGAAGAGATATAAGGAATGGTACCGCCCTAAATGCAGTCTTTTGCCATTGTGCAGAACACGATCACTCATTTAATTTAGATCATGCGAAAATTATAAAATACGTGATAGATAGAGCTAAAAGAAGACTTTTAGAATTAGCACTAATATTAAACACAAATACTATTACGTAAAGCAAGGGCTTCTACCATTTAACTCCTAGCATAGGGAAAATAATAATCAAAGAACAAAATATCAAAACCGATCCTGGTTAACCGCTTTTCCTTAAATATTTCAACAAAATGAATAAGTTGAGAGAAAAAAAAAAGTGTACATATTTATTTTAACGCATTTGTTAAAAGTGTATATATAGACAATGAACAACTCAACCTTCCCATACGCACACATATGTTTGTCCTTCTCGACATGGGTAGGATTCAAAAACTGTTCTCTTTTTCGTATGGTCTATGATTTTTTCTTTTCTTGAATTTTTACTTCAATATCCTGAAGATGTCCTCTGAAATAGGGAGGAAACGTTGATTATTTTTATAATTTCATTCGGTTTTTCTATTTTTCTCAAAACACGCACACACACACACACACACACACACACACACACACGCACACACATATATATAATATTTGGGAAGACTTTAGGAGTGAAAGTTATGGAAAGGAAACCCACTAACACGGAGGATTTTTGTATTAAGCTTCAATAAGAATGGTCTAAAATTAGTATTGAGGATTCTCAAGAACTGATTCTAACAAATATTAGGTTTAAAAGTGATGTCCCTTAGTTTTGGACGTCATATATATATATATATATATATATATATATATATATATATATATATATGGATTATAAAAATATCGGTACTACCGGTCTGCTATTTTCAAATACTTTCTGAAATATGGAAAGTGAAAACAAGGGAGATAAGTCAATGTGTCAACTCGCAATATCAACACTTTTGCAAACGTCGTCATTGGTTCATGGGAGGTAACTCTATTTTACTAAGCGATTCGTTCAATTTTTCATACGAAAATTTGAGATGCTAATTACAGAGCTAATTTTTTTATTTTTCAATTAAGAAAACGCAACTTATTTGCAACATCATGTCAGCTGATGTTTGTGCTTGACAATGAATGTCTGTGAATATTCACTTCTGATTAATTGTAAGGAAAGAATGATTTGGTTTTCAACTTTTTCCTTATCCCCAAAAATGTATTTTTCCTTTTTGTAATTATTTTTCTATTCGATAATTTTTCGTAATTTTTAGAATTTGTACTGATTTCGACATGACGCAATATTCGTAATAGTATTTTTGTTTAAACTGCATTTTCGGAAATATTATGGCAAATCTTGGTTGTCCAAGATGAGAATAATAATCCAAATAATACAAAAAATAATTATAAATCCTTATCTAAAAAAAAAACAGATTTTTATGATTGAAACTATATCTCCAAGTTCAGAAAAAAAAACTGAACTTTATTTAAACTCAGCAGGGTTGAACTGTGGAATAGAGTATGAATCTTATTAAATACAACCCGACGTTGCCAGGGATTCCACACTTCTTATACCTTTATTGTTATCGAAATCAGTGAAATCGATTGAATCGATTGATTGCCTGCTCTAGTCAGGAACCCACCTCAGTGCACCAGGAGAAAGCTCGTACGCCTCCTCGAAGTGACTTAGCTAACAATATATTGTAGTGTACATTGCACTGCAGAGAACTAACCGTTATTTTATGAAGGTATTTTATATAGTTACTTGAATTAAAGTTTAAAATTCGAAAGTAGCATACCATGAATAAATTTTGTTCTAAATAGAAACATTCACTTCAAACGCGCCCCTGTCTTATCAAAGAACGTACTGTTGATTTTATACACCAGGCCCCTCTGTTTGTGCGTTGATAAAACTTCTTGAATGCACTTGTGATGTTAGGATGTATAAAGGTGTTACTTTTGGTCAAAATCTGACTGTTTCTTCTTTAATCCGATATTTTCTATCATCGATTTTTTAAATACTTATTCGAAGTATTCCGATATAAGAACACCCCCACACCCATAAAATACATTTGTGTGAAATTTTAAAACAATCGGTGCAGCTGTTTCAGAATCTATATTATGATAACGAAAAAAAAATTGAGTTTCAAGTAAAACAAATGGTACCTACATAATTGTCATGTCGCAAATAGTAACATATCCAAAAATTACAAAAATCGATGAGGTAGAAAAATAATTATTCATGAAAGACAGTCCCTATAAGGTTAAAAAGAGTTCGATAAAGTTACACGTTGGGTTTGAACATATTGGATCATGTGACGTAAGAAAAAGGGATAGGGGCAGTAACTCAGTTTATTCAATTTGTACCAACAGAATTTATTCAGAAAACAAAACTAAACATTACATATATACATAATCTGTGATTCTCCCCCCTAAATTGGCATAAGATTTACGAAATTGGCATAAGATTTACGATTGGCATAAGATTACGATATTAAATCGAAAACTTAATTACCTCCCTAGTTAAATCTTCAATTCAAACCCGTAGATTTTAAAACCAAATCGCTAGATTTTACTGATGTCTTTTTTCATCAATAATTAATTTTCTACCTCATCGTTTTTCGTAATTTTTGGATATGTTAACTACTTGAGACCATTTCTTTTATGTGGAATTCAATTTTTTTTTCGTTATCATAATATAAAAACACCGAAAAGTCTGTATGAGGTACGTACCAGTCAAGGAACGAAAATTAAATATTCCAAAAATCACATAATTTGATCAAGTAGTTTTTTTTTTCTTTTTTAATTAAAACAAATCAAATTTTACGACTAAACGAGCTGCAGTGTTTTCGTCGGCCATCATTAAATTTTATGAAATAAAAAAGGGAACAACTCAAATCGATGTGTCGAGGTGAAAAATAAGCCTAACGTTCAATGTAATTTAGTAGTTAAATCGCACAAAAAAAAATCGTAAATTTTGATTTTCTTAAGTTTAAATAAACCTACTTGATTGATTTTAGTGATTTTTGGAATATGACATTTTCGTTCTGTAACGAGGGCGTATATAATACGAACTTGTTTGTATTTTCTTTACTTTTAAGTGCCAAACTGAATAAGCACCTTATGTTATCTTCATTACAACATCATTTCTCAAAAATGTTCCTTAAACACTTTATGTCGGTTATCGCTTGCTAAAAATCTTTCTCGTGGAAATGTCGTTTTACATTTGACGAGCAGAGTAATCTCCCCTGCACTCCGATCGGGAAGAGATATAGCTTTTTTTTTTCTTTTTTTCTTCTCGAAAAAGTTCGGATACTTGATAATTATTATAAGACTGGTAAGTTTTTACCTGGTTTCCACCTTAACATTTTCCTTGAAAATGGCATTTCGATGGTTTCCAGTATGCTGAAAACGACTATCGCATTTAAATTTATTGCAAATATGTAGTTTTCCGGATATTGTGCAATATCATTTCTTATGTTATTGCCAGTGGCCATCTTGGCGCGCACGAGCCCGCGGAAACGCAACTCTGAGAAAGTGCGCACAAGGCGGAAACCAAGTAAAAATTTTCCATAATATTTCCAAAAATGCAATATAAATTAAAAAAAAAATACTATTACGAATAATGCGTCATGTTGAAATCAGTACAAATTCTAAAAATTACGAAAATTTCTCGAATAGAAAAATAATTACAAAATAAAAAAAACATTTTAGGAATAAGGAAATAGTTGAAAAGCAAATCATTTTTTCTTACAATTAATCAGTGAATATTTACAGACATTTATTGTGAAGCCCAAATATCAGTTGGCATGCTATTGTAAACAAGTTGCGTTTTTTTTTCTTAATTTAAAAAAAAAAAATAGCTCTGTAATTAGCATCTCAAATTTTCGCATGAAGAGTTGAATGAATCGCTTAGTAGAGTTACCTCCCATGAACCGATGACGACGTTTGCAGAAGTGTTGATATTGCGAGTTGACAAATTGACTTATCTCCCTTGTTTTCACTTTCCATATTGCAGAAAGTATTAGAAAAATAGCGAACAGGTAGTAATGACATTTTTGTTAAAAAAGAAACGTGAATTTAAAAAAAAATAAAGTTTGTCTAAAATATTATATTCGGTTTATTGGAAAGAGCATAACATTTCACATAGACCCTGAAAATATCGTAAAAATAGAATCAATAGAAAAATTTTGATAGATTTTTATTTTTAAAGTTTAAAAATTGAAAAATATTGAACTCGTAAAATTCAATTAATTTCATTACTGTTTTTTTTTTTAATAATATTACTATTAATTTTTATACACCTTTAATAGTTTATTTTGGAAATACATGAAGAAAATAAACAACCCACTTTTAAATGAGAAATTACGAGTTTTTAATATTTTATTCGCAGTTTCCTGTTAGGGGTGTCAAAAATTCCTACAAAAATTCTGATACACCTAGCGCATCATCGTAGAGACTCTTTTATCAGGGACGTCATTTATGAATATCAGGAGTAATAAATGTTTCCTTTGAGTTTTTAACGCAATTTATTTTTCATATTGATCTTGTGTGTTCATATACATTTTCATCAATTCTGCACATTCGTCTTTTTTTTTATATAACCATTACAACTTGTCCTCCTTCCGAAAGGTCGTGGTTGCGTGGTTTCTGGCATTTATACAATCATTCTGGACGACGATATCGTTTTTGTGTGCCAAGACCCACGCCAAGAATTCATATAAACTAGCGGCACATGTGGAAATTCCACAGCAGCATCTTTCATATGTAATATATTTCTGCTGGGCATTTTGTAGACGTTCAGCGTGAATGCGATGTAATTGTATCCCTTTTGTTAAAACTGCAGTATTATTTATCTAAGTAATTTGGTTAACGTAGAGTCAGAATATATCTGGTTATTATGGGTTATCTCCAATATCTTATTGGTCTTTTGGCTAGGATTCAAAGGTAGTATCTGTTCTGATTAACGCTGCTATAATGATATCGTGGGGAATCCTAGCCAGAAGACCAAGAAGGTATATTTTAGTTTCATGTGTAGCCCAAAAGTGACATCATTTTTTTTTTTTTTTTTTACATTGAGTCTTCAGTGATCGGGAGATCCTATATATTCAAAATGAATTATAGAAATTAAAAACTCACTACGAACATTAAATAAGCGTATCTATATACTAATGTAATATTCGTAGTACATTCTATCCTTCTTTTTAATAAATATAATCTTCTGATCGAATAATTAATAATCTGGAAACAGTGCCATACGTACGTATATAAAGATACTACTGTATTAAGATAGAGGTTATTCATGAAGGTTGCATTTTAGCAAAGGAAGACAACGCAGAATGTAAAAAGTAATTAATGAAAAGACAGAGAATAGTAGGGTCACCGGTTAGCAAGAGCTCGTTTAAACAAAATTATTGATATGTATATGAAAAATTAAGAAAAACTGATATTTCTAACAACACATAAATATATTATAATTTTATAAGAACATAGAAGTTATTTTTAGTCCGCCAATGTTTGATAAAGATGGTTGAATAAGCACTCACAAGTCAATATGTTCATAATATGAATAATATGCGTATGTGTAAGTAATATATGTGTGTGAGTATTTGGTTGCGTGGCACTGTGCATGTGTGTTGGTTTACTTTTTTCTTAGTACATGTATAATTATGAGTAGCAATTCCTTTTTGTTCGCCTGTAAGAATGTGTGCGCGGAATGACTTGCATGTGCGTCGTTGAAGTTCTTTTTGCCTTCCCGATCAAATGCGCGGTAAATTGAGCATACGTTATTGGGTTCTGTTCAAGGTGCGTCTCGAGAAAATCTGATTTTATTGATCAAGTTTTATAGTCTCGGTTAATTTTACACAGACTTGTTACTTTTGAGGTTTTAAACGATTTTCATTAGTTAAAAATAATTTGAGATATCAGATTTCTGTGAAAACTAATTTGCGTATAGAAGTGAAGAGGAAAGCGAATCCAAACAAAGCAGACAAAGAAAACGGATAGCAATTAGAGGATTTCCTTTTTAGCGTTCGTTTGAATCGCTTCACGATTCAACCACTGCCTTGTCAGTTGTTTAATTTAATTTGTTTGACTCATCAGATCGCATTTTGTACCTCATCATCACTTCCAGTCAAAGAGTTTCAATATCGTTGTTTTGGGACTCCATGGGTGATTGTCTCTGTCTTTATTCATGGTTTATGAGTCACGGGCTTAACTTTCCATTGTGACTGATCATTTTACAAGTTTAACGTAGTCGTTTATATGTTAGCACGATCGTAAGGAAGCAGGAAAAAAGTGTAGCAGAAACAAATAGAAATCTTTTTCTTGTGCGTCAGTGCCTCCCCTGACTGTGCGATATGGCACATACGGACCAATCAGAGGCAGAGCTCAGGGATCTTCCTTACTCCTTAAGGAACTCTAACTGCTTCCGGTCCGGACGAGAAAAACTCCTCCTTTTCCAGCCAGACGCCAAAGAGAGCGGACCTGTTTCCTCTCTCTCCCTCTCTGCCTACACCAGTATCGACGATTTCCACTTGGGAATAACTACCGGGCAAAGGCAGACAAGTTTTATCCGAGTTATATCTTTTTGGCATCTTACCCTGACTCGCTTCAATAAACCTTTTCCTTGTTAAGTTTTACGAAGTTGTTTGTTCGTTTATTCAGTAGCTTGTATTTAATTATTTAGTTTAGTAGGGAGTGCCCGAAAAGCATTAACTAAACTAACTAAAAAAAAGGAAGAAACTTGACTTTCATTTTCTTGAAGAACTTTATATTGAAGGACCTTATATTCCATATGTTGTAAAGTGGTTTGAGACAAATATTAATGGTGTTTCTTGCTCCATTGGTAATCGTTGTCGTCCTTTTCGTTTTATGTAGATGGCATAAAAGGAAAGAAAGATTGTTATATATTCGTTATCATCGAATATGTTATATAGAGTTCTTCACTTAGGGGCGCCATTTAAATCATTGAGGGGCACTTTTTACGTTTGGGTGTATACACTATATAACATCAAAGATTCCGTGTGATTGTCTCTAATATAAATGGTTGTGTGTTTGATTATCAAAAAGGGAATCGTGTGTGTGACATGTAATTTCTGAACCTACCTCTGCTTCTTCTCGCTGTTGAACCATCTGGAAATTTCTCATCCTGGAGGGAGACTTGATACCTGTTTGACGAAGATTTATCACTCCAAGACGATGAATGGGTTTTATAGTTTTTATTTCACTTTCCCCAGAGGTCCTGCAGAAGTGGAAGTGAAATCTGCTTGTGTGGTTCTTCTTCACACACGTCAGCGTTCGTCTCCCCCCTCCCCAGTTAAGAGGGGGAGACCACGGAAAAACGTCCGTCTTCTTCAAAGCTCAAATCAAATCTCACCGATCTAGCCAACCTCGTCACACATACGTAATTTGGTCAGCTGACCTTTGGTTCTGGTAAACGTGTCTACCTCCACGTTTACTCACCTCTCTCTCTCTCTCTCTCTCTCTCTCTCTCTCTGTCTCTGTAACAAGATCAAAAAAGTGTGGTGTAATAGTTTAGATTTCATGTGGGATTCGTGACCAAAATGTATTTGTTTAGCCAATATTTCTGTGGATATTGCATCACAAGGAAAAGAAAAACTAAAAATTGTGATATAATAGTTTAGATTGAATGTGGGATCCTTGTCGTTTGAACGGCGGCAAAATGATATGAAATCACATATAAAAGAAGAAATCCTTACGGTGAGGTAATTGTTTTAGCTTCCTAATAAATTATAGCAAAGAACAAGGCGCAAAAAAAAACACAAACTTCTTTTTTATACAATAAAAATGAAGAGTATTTTTTTTTGTAGCAGGAACTGGCAGGCCACGCTGCTAAAAGGGAAGAATAAAAATAAAGTTCCTTTAAGTTCGTCGTCGGTCATGCAGTACCGTGTCTTCCCCAGCTGGATAGCAGTTGTCTCAAATCGAGACCATTAATGCTATAGCGAGTTGTCCGGTGGACAGGAGACGAAAGAGGATAGATATTGCTCCGCTGGCGGTCCGGGTCTAACTGGCTGACGTTCCCTCCAGACTTTTAGGGAGCAGATGAATCAATGCGCCCTGTTAGCTGATAGGACAGCCTGTGGTCGATGAACTCAGAGAGGGACGCATTGATTCACCACAGAAAATAGTTCTCTGTGACTGCTACAAATCCATACATTTTGTTCAAAATAAACTGAATGATTTTCTGTTATTTCCATCAACCCATTTTTTTTTCTAAATATTTACACAGTTCAGGGTAGCTCGTCGTATCGATTGTGACATCACCCACGTGTCTTGAACACGTGCTTCTCATATCACGTCTCCCTCCGTCCCTTGTCTGAACACCTGTGTCGTTTTATCTCTGCTGTGACGTCACTTCTCGAGGACGGCTTGGTTATTTGCATATCTTTATTCGGCTGCTGCTGCTGCCGCCGCCGCTGCCAGCGTCAACGGCTTTGTTACACAAGTATGGAAACATAAAAAAGAAACTTTTTAATGTAACAAAAATTAGTAACATTAATAACAAAAAAAAACGTAGTCTTTAATTCATTAGTGTGTTTCACATCTTATAAAATATTTCGTAATCTTAAATTGAAAATTTTTTAAAACCAAGAAATGTTAATAAAATAGTTATTAAATGATAACATTTTATAATATCCATATTTTCGGAAAAAATACCTTTTGCATGGTGTTTTGTTTTTGTTTGCTTGTTTTTTTTTTGTTTTTTTGTTTTTTTGTTTTTTATATTCTGGTGGTATTAACTGGTGGTATTAACTCCAAGAGGGCCGATTTCACAGGAGGTTGTAGTAGTCTTTCGACTCTGATGTGTACACGCTAGGCTGAGCGTTATGTAAATTAGTAGTTTTAAATCTTAGAAAAAAAAAAAAAAAAACATTTCGTAATTGTTTAAATTTGAAAATCTTTGAAAACCAAGAAATGTTAAGGAAATATAAAAAAAAATAATAAAATCATTATTTTTATAAATATAATATACAAATTTTCGGGAAACATACTTTTTTCAAGGGTAGAAGATTGTCCGTGTTATTGTTTTTTTGTGGGGGGGGGGTCATATTCTGATGGTATTAACTCCAAGAGGTCCGAAGCCCTCGTGGAGAGAGAGAGAGAGAGAGAGAGAGAGAGAGAGAGAGAGAGAGAGAGAGAGAGAGAGAGAGAGAGAGAGAGAGAGAGAGATGGTTTCAGAGGAGGTTGTAGTAGTCTTTTAACTTTGATGTGTATACGCTAGGCCGGGTGGGAATTTTAAATTAGTAGTTTCACATCTTATTAAACTTTTCGTAATGTTAAATTGAAAATCTTTGAAAACCAAGAAATGTTCAGAAAATATTTATTTAACGTTGTCGAAAAGAAAGGAAATGCATTGATAGTTACAGAGGAATTGAAAATGTTGTTAGAGAAATGTTGTTAGAGAAAGCTACGACGACTTAATATTTCCTTTTTTTAATTTAAAAAAAGTAGTCGCGCCTTTCTTTTATTTTTTTCAGTGTTTTGATTCTTTATCTTTTTGATTTAAAGCGTAAAAAAATTAACATTCAATTTCAAATAAAAAGTACAATTCCCCCAATATGTGTCCATATCATCGTCCTAAATTCTCGTATGAAACAAGAAAAGTGAATAAATTGTTTAAAAGACTGTAGTTATCTCCCTTAGTTCAATGGCGATTTGAGCAATTTTTTCTTTCGAAATTGTTTATTATTTTATAAATCGAGTTCTTTGTTATTCACATACACCCACTTATCGCAGCCAATGATCGCAAGTTTTTTTTTTCAGGAAAGACACATGAAGGAGGCCGAATTTTACATCGGCCGAAACGTTGTGAAAATATCAGTCAAGATGAGACCAGTAGTCCGAATAATTAAAAGAATACGAATTATCAATGTTCATTTCAAAAATTTAGAAACCTACAAAATAGGTTTCTATGATAGACAGGTACTGTTACTGGATTTTCGTTTCAATATGGCGACTGCTTGTTTGTTCTCTTCGCTTAGCTGTTGGTACGGGAGTGCGGTATTAACGTATCCTGAAATAACAACAAAGAAAAAGTTTATGAGTAACCAATTAATTCACCCGCGATCGCTTAAAAACTTTTCATCTTTTCACGATTTTTGAAATAACATGAAAAAAAAAAGCTGTTTGGATGGAGTTTTTACCGACAGAAGTGATGTTGGGAGTTTGTCTCTGCTTTATCGTTGTTTTCATGGCAAGTGCTCGGCTGAGCTCTAGTCTATGCCCCCCCCCTGCCAAACTTTCACAGGAAACACTCGTCTAGCAGAAAACACTATCACTAATTTCCCCCACTCTTTATCTGTGCCTAAACCTAAACGTAGATTCCATGAGCCAAGCTTCTTTCTTAGAACTGCATGCCTATGGAATTGTCTTCCGTTTTCCTGCTTTCCAGCTGACTACAATATGGTTGTCTTCAAGTCTAATAAAACAGTTTTTTTTTATGAGCCGTTCCATATAAGTTAACAAATTTACCGAATTTCCATTGCTAACAATTACTATATTGTCCAATTTCTACTGTACACTGTTTGACCCTATCCTCGAGTGGCCTCTTGGCCTTGATAAGTGATGATGCCTATGTAAAAAAAAAAAAACAATTATGTAACCCGATATATATTTTGTATTCCACTAGCAGGCCGCTCGTCATTGCCCGGTCATAAAATACGCTTAAATATGATATTTTTGCTTAATGCAAAGTTCGTATTTATTATTATATTATATTGGACCCAATATATAGTAATGATTTTTAAATTTTTTTTTTTTAAATGTATAGTGCGCCACCACCGAGAATCGAAACAAAAATCTTTAGCTTACGATTTAGTTTTTCCTTTGACGTTAATGCTTGAGCTATGAAAATATGTTTGCTGCAAGGCTAAAAATTAAAACACGAGCCAATAGCTATTACGTTATGCATGCATATTCGTAATGCCGACATTAGACCTTCACCTGGCAAATTTCACTTTTTAAAAAAATTTTCACACTTATTCACCGATTTACCCCGGCTAAAACTCAAGTATAAATTTTTGCATGGATTTGAATACCCTATATATGAAGTTTCTTGTATGAGGACCAAAAACTGATAGGAGAGTTTGATAGCCAAAATTTTTTTAAACAAAAATATATACGCGTACATAAATATGTATATATAGCAGGAAGTTTGTGTTTATTATAAGCTTTTTATGCAAATATTATGCAAGTAAAAATCATGTAGAATATCTGCATGACATATCATTAACTAAAGATGATCATCCCATGAGAAAATCTAAAAACTAATAGGGAATTAATTAAAATGAATGTTTAAAAGAATATGCAAATTAGCTAGATATTTTGCAGATGAATGCAATTCTATGACTCATATATAACAAAGTTTTTTTTTTATTTTTTATTATTTATTCAATTTTCACCCCAAACAAGGAACAGTGCCACTTGGGAGTAGGAGGCTACTATCAGGGACATAAGTTGCAGAGAATATTATGAAGGGAGATGAGCAGCAAGATGTTTGTTTACATTATACTTGAACTTCTGCATGTCAGTACAGTTGAGAAAGCAGAATCCTGGAAGGGAGTTCCAAAGTCTAGCAGTTCTGGGAAAGAAACTATTGGAGTAGAAGGCTTTCTTACATCTAGGGATCTCTACTGTGTAGGGGTGGGATTTAGCTGCTTGCCGGGTTTGTCGGGGGTATTTACGTCGAGAGGGTACAAGTGCTTGTAGTTCGTCAAAACATTCACCATTAAAATATTTGTAGAACAGGCAGAAAGATGCAACATTATGTCGATGGAACAGAGGCTGAAGTTTAAATGGCAGTTCAGGACCTATCAGGTTGGCGACTCTCTTTTGAACCCTGTCAAGAAGTGAGAGACAAGTAGCAGATGCACCAGCCCAAATGTGACAACGGTACTCCATACATGGGCAAATGGTGGCCTTATAGAGGTACAGGATACTTTCAGGCGTAAGTAGTTTTCTAGCACGGTAGAAAGGGCCCACCTTCTTCGCAGCAACCTTGGCAATGCTCTCAATGTATCTATTCCAGTTCATGTTCCCTGTATTTTCTTTTTAAATAAATAGAAAAGGTGTTTTTAATATGAATATCAATACACAAAAAAAATAAATAAAAATATAGGATTATAGATGTGTATACTCGTTCATGAATTATATTTGATGCATTGAATTTATTTTATTGAATTTGGTTTCGTAGCATTTGATTTTCGTACGAAACGACCATTAATTAGAATGAAAAGCATAGTTAACAATCTATCAGGAAAAGTGTAGAATAGTTAACACTTTGATTATTTAACAAGTTACTAAGTTTCTTCAACAGAAATGATGAGCATCTTTTATGGAGATACTAGCTGGATTCCCGGCGTTGTTCGGTCTTACAATACGCTTAAACATGATATTTTAATTTATGCAGATTGCATATGTATTAGTGATCGGACGATTCAAAAATTTTTCCCGATTCCAATATAATTACCGATTCCGATTCTTTATAAATCTCTAATTACTTAACTATAAGATTGTTATTACCTCCAATTTTCGTCAAAACACATCTTAAATATGCAGATATTTTCCTAAGCGTCAAAATACACTTGTGAAGGATGATCTATCGATTTTAGCTTTTCTGGTAATTTAAAATCAATAAATATTCATTATTGTATCATTATTAGCAACAATGGAAGATTTTAGTTTAAACAAAATCAAATAAAAAAAGACATGGATGTCTTCAAGTCCAATGTTAACAAATTCCTAATGAACCACCCCCTTAATTAAACACTTCATCAAATCTCCACACTAACGTAATGTACTTGCAATAACCCTTATCCCTGAGTGGTTTCCGGGCCTTGATAAGTGGTGTAAAAAAAAAAAAACAATTAAAAGAATCGTTATACCATTGGAAAATAGGCATCAATTTTTCTGATTCTGATACCGATTCCGATACCCCCAAATCTTCCGATTTTTCCGATTCCCGATTACAATTAATCATCCCAACACTAATTTTCATAGAATCAATCCTCTATTGATTATTGAATATTATATATTACGAGGAATAATTTGCCTGGTGGACTAATTCGAAAAAAAAAAATTTTAATTAAAAATTAAAAATCTAAAAATTATAATATCGTTAATCAAATTCCGTCTGTGTTTGTTTACAATATCACGTCAGCTGATATTTGTGCTTGACGATGAATGCCTGGAACAATCACTTCTGATTAATGTTTAGTTTTAAAATATGCAAACGAAGAAATGATTTGCTGCGATTTTAAATAGTACCTCTTCCTTTATCGTAAATGTAACTCATTAATAAGAAAAAAATAAAATAAAATGGTGAGGTACACTCGGACTTGAACAGAGGATCTTTCGATCTGTAGCCGAATGCTCTACTACTGAACTATATGTCCAAATGTCAATAATTCTGGGTTTATTTTTAGAAGAAATAATTTGCTGAGATTTTCCTTGGCCGGGGTAACGTAAAATATCCCCCTGTAATAATTCTTCATTTTCATCTATAAGATAGAATAGACTATTTTTCAGATCAGATATTTTTCGATTTTTCATACTTATCGGATGAATTTCTGTACAAAAACATATCTCAGGACACTGCCATACATATAAATTACCTTTGTGTGAAATTTGCAAAAGATATGTTCAGCCGTTTCGGAACCTATAAGGAAGAAATTCACACACACACACAAAGTGAGTTTTACATAATAGTAGATAGATATAATAATTGTACTTGTTAGATCAAGTGCATAATGTCTCTTTATACAGGGTCCAATCTATGCATTTAATATTAGGCTGTTCAAAAAGTTTGTAAACACAAGCCAACAGACGTTATTGGACGAGCGTTTTTTTTTGTTTTTTTTTTGGAAGCGCCTGTGACATCGGACGAGAAATTAGTCTATCTGGTTCAGCACAATCGAGACAAGCATAAGAAAGGGTAAGAGAAATCGTCGATTGCAAAACAAGACCAATTCGGCAAGAAAGTCATGGTGTGATTGATGGAATTTTGAAGGAATCGTGCATTTCGAGTTGGTTCCGAATGGATGTGGCATCAGTCATGATTTTTTTTTTCGATTTTCGATACTTATCGGATGCATTTCTGTACAAAACATATCTAAGAACACTGCCAGACATATAAATTAGCTTTGCGTAAAATTTGCAGAAGACAAGCTCAACTGTTTCAAAACATATGAGAAAGGAACCCCCCCACACACACACACATACATAAAGTAACTTTTATATAAAAACTAGCCTGGGTGCCCGGCGTTGTCCGGGTGTTTGGAGGTGTATGTTGAGCAAAAAAAAAAAGTTGTAGTAGGCAGGCAGGCTCAAACCCGTGACGGGAAGGCAGAAAAGAAAGTAGAGGTGTGTGTAATGATGTTGGTTAAGCAAACAAAAAAAGAGAAATTGCGAGCGAAAAAAACCCAAAAAAAACGTAACACGCCAGAGAAAAAAAGAGGTAAAAAAAAACTGTCTTACCCATGTGCCTACCGTGGTTGTGACGTCACGGCCAGTCGAAATAACGCCTTTTAAGCGACGTCGTAAACGCGAGGGTTGAATAACTTGCCAAAAATGTCAGTGAAAAAGATCGACCCTCCTTGTACAAAAGTGCCCAGTTGAAGGCAAAGGAATTAATATTTTTGGCCAATTTTTTTTATATTTGTTGTCCGAACTGTCGGGCTTCAAAATGATATTCATTGCGTGAATATCCGTCGTCTCCGTCGAAAGTTTTAGGCAGATATACAACATACATACATACATACATACATACATTTAAACAGACAAGTGAGATTTATATTATAGATGGAGATGGAGATAAACAGAATACTTACTTGTTTTGTAGACGAACAACAGCAACAAATTGAAGAAGAAACAATCGCCAGAATGAATTCAAAGTATTTGACTCGTCCGCAGGTAAATATGATTAAATTACCTATTGGGTTATCGTCGTAAATCTGTAAAAACAAAGCCTAGAAAAAGAAAAATGAAAATGTTTGGGTTGTTAAACTGGAACAGTTTCAAATAAAGTGTTGCAAAATATTTTTAACATTGTTTTATAAAAGTGTGAATGTGGATTTGAGGACAATTCTCAAACTATATATTTCAACAAACTTATGATCAACAGACTTGAAAGTTGGTATATATTCAGACTCGTGGAAAACTTTTAAATTGGTTTCTATCTAGAAAACAGGACTGCTAAGGGGTCAAAATTGTTAAAAATTGGAACTTATGAGTCATTGGATTTTTATCTGTTTGTCAACTGATCCACGGCAGATATAGTACTACATAATCAAATATGATAGGTGAACATGATAGGTAAACATGATAAGTAAACATGATAGGTGAACATGATAGGTAAACATGATAGGTAAACATGATAGGTGAACATGATAGGTAAACATGATAGGTGAACATGATAGGTAAACATGACAGGTAAACATGATAGGTAAACAAGATAGGTAAACATGATAGGTAAACAAGATAGGTGAACATGATAGGTAAACATGATAGGTAAACATGATAGGTAAACAAGATAGGTAAACATGATAGGTAAACAAGATAGGTGAACATGATAGGTAAACATGATAGGTAAACATGATAGGTAAACAAGATAGGTAAACATGATAGGTGAACATGATAGGTAAACATGATAGGTGAACATGATAGGTAAACATGATAGGTGAACATGATAGGTAAACATGATAGGTGAACATGATAGGTAAACATGATAGGTAGACATGATAGGTTAACATGATAGGTTAACATGATAGGTAAACATGATAGGTGAACATGACAGGTAAACATGATAGGTAAACATGATAGGTGAACATGATAGGTAAACATGATAGGTGAACATGATAGGTGAACATGATAGGTAAACATGATAGGTAAACATGATAGGTAAACATGATAGGTAAACATGATAGGTACACATGATAGGTAAACATGATAGGTGAACATGATAGGTAAACATGATAGGTAAACATGATAGGTGAACATGAGTGGTAAACATGATAGGTAAACATGATAGGTGAACATGATAGGTAAACATGATAGGTAAACATGATAGGTGAACATGATAGGTACACATGATAGGTGAACATGACAGGTAAACATGATAGGTAAACATGATAGGTGAACATGATAGGTAAACATGATAGGTAAACATGATAGGTAAACATGATAGGTACACATGATAGGTAAACATGATAGGTACACATGATAGGTAAACATGATAGGTGAACATGATAGGTAAACATGATAGGTAAACATGATAGGTAAACATGATAGGTGAACATGATTGGTAAACATGATAGGTAAACATGATAGGTAAACATGATAGGTACACATGATAGGTAAACATGATAGGTAAACATGATAGGTGAACATGATAGGTGAACAGGATAGGTAAACATGATAGGTAAACATGATAGGTGAACATGATAGGTAAACATGATAGGTAAACATGATAGGTAAACATGATAGGTGAACATGATAGGTAAACATGATAGGTAAACAAGATAGGTGAACATGATAGGTAAAAATACTTGAGAGTGCTGGAAACAGAATCACAAAATCCTATGTGATAAGGACGTACAAACAGATAAACCCAACCAAGCAAGAAATCGTGATGTCGTTATAATTAAAAAGGAGTAAAGGTCCTGCCAGATTATGGATTTTGCCGTACAGCAGACTACAGAGTGAAGATCAAGAAGACGGAGAAGCAGAGCAAATGCGCAGAGTTGGCCAGAGAGCTGGAAGTTATCGAGAAGATGAGGAAAGTCAAGACAATAGCAATAATAGTAGGAGCATTAGGAACAATCAAGAACAACTTTGTGAAAGAATGGGAGAGATTGGAATCAGAGGGATGACAAAGGAGATACAATTGATAACAAGAATGAAACTGGCTGAAATATTAAGGAAACTCTTGAATGTGGATATTAACACTCATGAGCCACAGGCTCTAGTCGGATATATAAAAACTACTACGGAAGTAAAACATGAAGAGACTCTACATGGAATAAAAAAACTGAAACTATAATTGTACCATCTACCAAAAAATGTGATGACATCAACTAATACCACACCAAATAATCAAGAAGGGTCAAGGAGGATGGAAAGACCAAGAAGAAATAGTACTAAAGAGTTCTCCATTAGATAAGTTCAAAGAGAACTAGGATCTTGTGGAGGTTTTTTGCCACCCAAATTCCAATGGCCTATACCAACGAGAAATGAACAGTAAATGGCTGGTGAGATAGCGCAAATTAATTTGCAAATGTTATCGAAAAAGGTGGAGAGAACTGGAAATCTGGAGAGACTTATCACTCAGACTCCAGGGAATATCACAGCCTATTTTCAAAGACAAATCTTTTATGATGACCTGTGTGAAAATGAGTGAATGTAATAATAATAATAATAATAATAATAATAATAATAATAATAATAATGGTATTAATAATAATGAAAGCATTAATAATAAAATTAATAATAAAAATGAAAAAATAATAATAATAATAATAATAATAATAATGATGATAATAATAATAATAATAATAATATTAATGAAAACAATAATAATGCAATTAATAATAAAAATGAAAATAATAATAATATAATAATAATGGTATTAATAATAATGAAAACAATAATAATGAAATTAATAATAAAAATGAAGTAATAATAATAATAATAATAATAATAATAATAATAATAATAACAAATTAATGCCAATTGTTGATGTGGCTTGCCCAAGCACATGATCATAGCAGGCAAAAAGAATGAGAAACTACAGAACCATCAGAAATTGAGGGTGGAGGTTGCTAGATTGGGAATCAAGTACAATATCACCCTACTCCAAAAGTCGGTTCTGCTGGACACAGCAAACATCCTACGCCAGGTGTTTTCCATTTAACTGACCCTTTGAATATGCTCACTTACTTTGCGTTAAAATCCGTTCTTGAATAAAAAATTAACCGGTATAAAGCATGAAAACATTGTAAAGTTAACGACCACGAACAACAACAACAACAACAACAACAACAACAACAACACTGGATAGTAAAGAAATAAAGAAGCAAATAAAAAAGAAAAACAATTACCGTTGGATTAGAGAATCCATTAATGACGTATATCCACAATCTTAGCCAACAAAAAACAAAAGCTGACAGGAAGCCGGCGATCATATATGCAAATTTCTGAAAAAAAATAAACGAGAAGATAAATAAGACATGAGTCAGAATTAGTAGGGCAGTCACAAATATTTTTATTGCAGTTAATAATATTTTTGATATTTAGTTAGTACATAATTAAATGTAGATGTATCTGATATAAAATAAATGCATTAATGAATTAATATTCAATGCACAAACGAGCAATGTAATCATATTGAAACATCAATTTGGCATAAGACACACATTCAAAGACAATGAGCTTTAACTTTTGCCTGTTTTTAAGTGCAAAAAGTCTAGTATATATACATATATACATGCATATATATATATATATATATATATATACATGTATATATATATATATATATATATATATATTGTTATGTTTGACGTTCATCTTCGTCGCCAACTGTTATGTTTGCAGGTTGAACCAAATAACGTTTAAGGCAATACAAATGAAAACTCAACAAAGTTAGATCAATAAGAAGTGTATTAGGAAAAGTATATTTACAGTATATTTACATAATGGTTGTCAAGTAAGAGAATCTTGGCTGGAGAACATATCTGTTCTCGGCTCGGCTTTCGGTGGCTTCTGGTTAACACACACTCAGACTAACCGAGTCTTGTTATTTATGTGTAATATTATCCACATATGTAAATGAGTGGGTGCCACCACAACATATATATATATATATATATATATATATATATATATATATATATATATATATATATATATATATATATATATATATTAGTGTTTGGATGATCAATCGGAATCGAGACTTGGGAAAAGCGGGACATTTTAGGGTGTAAAGTCTTAATACATTATGTTGAACAAAGATGGCGGCAGTAAATCAAATCGGTGGAGAATCAAATGCAGTTTCGATCTTGAGTGTTAAGTAATTCCTGGTAACCAAGATGGCGGCGAAGAATCAAATGCAGTTTCGATCTCGCGTATTAAGTAATTCCTAGCAACAAAGATGGCGACGAAGATTCAGTGCAGTTTCGATCTTTTTTTTTTTTTTTACACAGTGATCACCACTTATCAAGGCCCGGAAGCCACTCAGGGATAAGGGTTATTGCAAGTACATTACGTTAGTGTGGAGATTTGATGAAGGGTTTACTTAAGGAGGCGGTTCATGAGGAATTTGTTAACATTGGACTTGAAGACATCCAAGTTGTAGTCCGGTGGGAAGCAGGCAGAAGGAACAGAGTTCCACAGGTGTGCAGTTCTAAGAAATAAGCTTTGTTCATGGAATCCACGTTTTGATTTAGGCACATATATAGAGAAGGGGACATTTTTCACAGTGGATTCAGCTAGACGGGTGTTTTTCGTGAAAGATTGGCGAGGGGGGACTAGAGATGGAGTTCAGACGAGCACTTGCCATGGAAATAACGATAAAACAAGGATAGGCTCGCAACGTCTCTTCTGTGGGAGAGAGGTTGCAGGGTAGCGAAAAGGGCATCCCCCACTAAGCCACGAAGTCTATTTTGTACTCTGTCAAGGCAGGATAGGCTGTTTTTAGCAGCTCCTGCCCAGATATGGACGTACTTGGCTTTTATATAGATAGAGAATTGCATCAGTAGTGAGATATCTTCTGGAGCAGTAGAAGGATCCCACCATCTTTTCAGCGACCTTGGCAACAGACTTGATGTACGTGTTCCATTTCAGATCAGGAGTAAAGGTCAAACCCAGAAGCTTGTCAAAACACGGGGCCTACCCCCGAACGAGAGCCATCCATCACAATTGATGCCAGATGGGGATCAGAGCGTTGATGATGTAAGGATAGGAGTTTGGTTTTGGATGCATTAAAGGTAACCAGCCACATCTTCCCCCACTGAACCACGCGCTTGAGATCAGAGGAGAGAGAATCAGAGAGAACTTTGTCATTTACAGCCTTTGATGTGTTGCCGTAGATGGTCGTGTCATCAGCATAGATGTCAATGAATGATTTAAGTATGTGTTTAGGGAGGTCATTGATGTAGATCAGGAAGAGAGTTGGGCCCAGGATTGACCCCTGAAGTACTCCAGTATTTATATTGCAGGCCTCCGATTTTTGTCCATCTTCCACTACTCTTATGAGCCTATCGAAGAGAAATGATTTAATGATTGAGAAAACATTTCCAGTTATACCGTAGCTGGAAATCTTGTGAAGTAGACCCTTATGCCATACCTTGTCGAAGGCCTTTGATATGTCAAGAGCAATTGCCCTAGAAAGGAAGCCTTTGTCAAGAGATTCACTAATCCTGTGGGATATAACCGTCAGTACATCTGCGGTAGATCTTGCAGAGCGGAAACCATATTGTGTGTCACTAAGAAGGTTATTCCTGCTGAGGTGGTTGACTATTTCTCTATTTAATATGGATTCCAGCAACTTACTCATAACACACAGGAGACTTATTGGTCTGTACTGAGAGGGAGATGACTTATCACCTGAATTCTTAAATACAGGGCAAACTGATGAGGTCTTCCAGGGAGTCGGAAAGCACTTCTCCTTAGGGCAGTGCTTAAATAGTTTTGTAAGTATGGGAGCAAGTTCTGGTTGAAGCTTTTTTAACACTATAATTGGGATGCCATCAGGGCCAGTTGCTTTACTGGAATATAGGTTCATGATTAGCTTGGCGACCTCATGCACGGATATTTGTATGTTACCTAGCTTGTTCTGTGTTATAGGAGGGAATATAGGAAGTTGATGACCTTCGTCGCATAGGGTAGAATTAGCTGCAAAGTTCTTTGCAAATAGTTTGGCCTTGTCTGACGCTGACGAGATGACCTCTGGTCCATTGATAATGGTTGGGATAGAACGCACACTTCTGTTCAGGATCCTATTTGTTATTTGCCAAAACTAGTCAGAACCAAGCCGCTGATCAGCTACCTTGGATTTAACAGACTGGGCATATAGCTCTCTTGCATTTTTTATTACTCTTTTACAGTGGTTGCTGGCAGTCCTGAAAGCAGCTTTAGTCTCAGTGAATCTATTACGTTGGTAGCTATGGTAAAAGTGATTTCTGTGCGCGATAGCAGCAGCACATTCTGGGGAGAACCATGGCTGGCTGTTAGGTTTTTGTTGGAATTTTTTTAGATGGTATGAATTGGTCTATGCCTACAATTAACCATTCGGTCAGATCTGATACTATAGAGGACACTTCCTTTTTAAACATGGAGTGCAGAGGTAAATCAGATATGAATGTACGGAAGCTATCCCAGTCAGCCATAGAGTATCGGTATACAGTACGGTGGAGGGGTACGTCTGGGGGCTTCTTACATTTCGTTTTTATCTTAACTGATACGACGGAGTGGTTGGAGGATCCTAGAGGAGAATGAACAGAACATGAACATAGCTCAGGGGAAGTTGAGAGAAAAAGGTCTAAGAGGCTTGCATATTGACCGGGTGTATCGGGCACATGGGTGGGTTCTTGAGTGTTAAGTAATTCCTGGTAACTAAGATGGCGGCAAAGAATCAAATGCAGTTTTGATCTCGCGTATTAAGTAATTCCTAGCAACAAAGATGGTGGCGAAGATTCAGTGCAGTTCCGATCTTAAGTGTTAAGTAATTCCTAGTAACAAAGATGGCGGCGAAGAATCAAATGCAGGTTCGTGACAGAGACGACAGCGAACTGATTGAATCCAAAATTCGATAATGTTTATAGTAACTTTTGAAGTTTCTGATTGTTTGGTGATTATAACTTGTGGTTATAAAAACGATCGTTGAAATCCTTGGAGTCATACTCTCATTAGTAGTCAAACACATTTTAACATAGGGCATCTGAATCAGTATCAGAATCGGAAAAAGTTGTTCCTATTTTCCGATACCAAAAACGATTCTTTTTATTGTCTTTTTTATTTGATTTTGTTTAAAATAAAATCTTCCACAGCGGATAGTTATAATAAAATAATAAATCATTATTGATTTTAAAAATTACCAGTAAAAGTAAAATCGTATTTTTACGTTTGAGAAAATTTGGGGGGTTTTCCCCCATTTTTACCCCAAGAAAGGTACAGTGCCACTTTGCAGTAGAGAGATGAGCAGCAAGATATCTGTTCACATTACATTTGAACTCCTGCATGTCAGTACAGTTGGGGAAGTAGAATCCCGGAAGGGAGTTCCAAAGTCTAACAGCATGGGGAAGAAACTATTGGAGTAGAAAGCTTTCTTACATCTAGGGATCTCTACTGTGTAGGGGTGGGATTTAGCTGCTTGTTGAGTTTGTCGGGGGTGTTACGTTATGCTGTAGTTCTATTTATTTTATAAATCATGTGCCTAAATGCTCGGCGAATGTACATAACAAACACTGCCAATTTTGAATATATCAAAAACAGTGACACTTTTATTCGTCCATTGGCCTTTGGGTGAAGATCAAAGTGTAGTATCTGTCCTTCAGATGCTCTACTTCAATTTCTTGTTCTCTGTTAGTGGAGGAGAAAGCCTTCACGACTGAGACAATTTTTATTTTTTGTTCCTTTTCTCCACATTAAACAACGACCCTGGTGTCTAACTCTGTCCCGTGGGGAGGCATTGTAGATAGGAATAGTACTTCCACAAATATGCTATGGAGTGAGGGAGAGAGAAAGAGAGAGAGAGAGAGAGAGAGAGAGAGAGAACAAGAGAGATAGAGAGAGAGAAATGGTGTGTTGTGGGTGACAACAAAATGACAAGTCGACCGGCTTGGTGTCCGTCACGCTCTATGATTGATTTCTTCCTTGGCTGGCATTTGTTTTTTACAAAAAATTTAGATAAGAATTTCGTTTGTCGCTGTCGCTGTCGCATTCCTCTGGCCCTTATTAAATTTTTCCAAGGCCAAATTTCAATATGACTGTTCTTAAAACTTGGTCAGTTGAAGGAAGTTGATTTCAAAGCTTCCATTTGTTATGATTTTTGATGACATTTCTTGGTTTGAAGACTTGTCAACAATATTTGCGTGTGTGCAGCTAGCTCCCTATGCGTATGTGCACCCAGCAATAATTTCGGCGTTGCTCAACATACTATTCAACACATCGAGGGTGTACAGATACCTGTAGTTCGTCAGAGCATTCACCATTAAAATACTTGTAGAACAGGCAGAGGAATGCAGGCTTAGATGACAGTTCAGGACCAATCAGGCTGCCGATTCTCTTTTGAACCCTTTCTAAAAGTGAGAGACTAGTAGCAAATGCACCAGCCCAAATGTGACAACAATACTCCATACAGGGGCGAATGGTGGCTTTGTGAGGTACAGGATACTTTCAGGCCTAAGTAACTTTCTAGCACTGTAGAAAGAGCCCAACTGCACATTTAGCATGTGTTTTTACGGTAATCCAAGAAATATAACTACTCCATAGTTAAATATTTAGAGATTTATAAAGAATTGAGAATTGGAATCGGTAATTGTATCAAAATCAGAAATTTAGTATGGAATCAAGATTGTACCAAAATCAGAGAAAATATATATATGGTCAGATCATGGTGTTATAATCATTAGATCACTCTGACAGACATTATGACATTTAAAAATAAATGCTTAAATTTCAATGATATTTCTTGCGGTTGACAGTGGCCGTGTGGATTTGGGCCTTGCTAATAGAGTCAGAGATAGCTCTGTTGTTAGGTTCGAATCTCCCTACCGGCGATAATCGTGACATCCTGCACTGATGATTACCGAAAGGATGAAACACTAGTATCTGGAGGTATTTGATTTTATACATGTGTATTATATACTGTACTGTATTTTGTTACTCATTTTTAATGCCGTATCCCGGGGTTCTACTATATATATATATATATATATATATATATATATATATATATATACTAGTGGAGGTATCCGGCGTTGCCCGGTTGTTTGGAGGTGTGTGCGTAAGGGTGGGGGTAAAGTAAAGAATAAGCGAAGAAATAACCCTGTTTAAATATCAAAATAAAAATAAAAAAAAGATGTTACACTTCTGTAAAAAATCGGCAAAACCAAAGCAAACAAAAAAACCAAAGCAAACAAAAAAACCAAAGCAAACAAAAAAAAAAACAAACAAAAAAACCCAGCGGACAAACGTAAAACTTCTTTAAAAAAAGAAATCGGAAAAACAGAAAACATAAATAAGGGAAAAAGATGATGGGCGTGTTCTGAAAAACGAAAACCAAAAAAAAAAAGCAAAAAAAAAGCAAAAAAAAAAAAAAAAAATGGCATAAATGACCCTTGGATTCACTTAAACAAATAGTGCGTTTCACCCAGTCCATTCCAGTATTTTTAATCCACTACAAAACGAAATGAAGCGAAATTCCCTGGAAAACGAAATGAAGTGAAATAAAAAATGGCATAAATAAACCTTCGATTCTCTAAAATCCAATGGTGCGTTTCCCCCAGCAGAAAACATAATAAAACGAAAAGGAACCTTAAAATGCTATTCCATTTTTTTAAGCAACTACGAACCCAAACCAGTGTTTCTTTATACTGTGCCTAATGAATGGATCCACAACGGTGTAAGTGATAGCAGGGGTGGGAGGAATTTATTAGAGAGAAAAGATTTTACAACTTCTATTGATTCTAACCAATTTTGGCCGTGAACTCTTACCAGAAAAAATATAAGAATCCACGATTATCGAGAAACTGTAGAAATAATAGGCCTATAACAATGTGCGGCAGTTTGTGCATATTACATTTTCAATCCTATTAAGGGCAAAATCAGAGGGGGGGAAATTAGTTCATTTTATATATATATATATATATATATATATATATATATATGAAGATGAAAATATATATATATATATATATATATATAGTCATCCACATACAGTACTGTTTTGCTGTTTCACAGCTCATCAGTGTGGTTAGACAGGCAACTACCTCAAGCCCGGATTGAAACCCGACCGTTTGTACGGCAGTCAAGGCTCCTAACCATTACGCTATTGGCGGCTGCTTGGACGAGTAGTGAGTTTAACGATGTTTTGACATCGTCCGAAATACTTCCGCTCGATTTGTTTACACAAAGAGCGTCGCTTATATGCTAATGGTAATTCGTGTTTCACTTCTCAATATGCTCAACTCAAGGTGAGGAGCACTATAGTCATCCACATACAGTACTGTTTCGCTGTTTCACAGCTCATCAGTGATATATATGATTAGTTTTTTTGGAAAAAGAAATCCAGCAGAGTGCTCAATTAAAAGAAAAATCCGAAATATAAGAGCGCATTTATATTTTGTGTACAGAAAGATTGTTAGATGAGACAAGTAATAGGTACCGTCGGTTTCAAGCTCGATAGTTAGGACCATTTAAGATAGACTTATCAAACTCTCTTCAGGCAATATTTCTGTACACAATATATATATATATATATATATATATATATATATATATATATATATATATATATATATATATATATGTGTTATTTGAAAGAAAAAAATATAATATCATTGATATCAGTTTGAAGAATGTGTTTTTTAGCTTTCCAAATGCATTAACAACTCACGAATTTCCAGATTGCCTGATGCGGTCGCGTTTTTACGCTAGCTAAGATGCCAAGATAACCAACCAATAAAATCTGAAACAAAAAGAAAATGTCACTTAAAATTATATTCCAAATTAAAAATGCGTGATAAAAAAACTCATTTTTAAAATACATTCAGGAAGACATTATAAAAAAAATATATATATATTTAGTGCACACACACACACACACACACACACACACACACGTATATAATAATAAATCCATATCCCTGTGTGGTTGTTTGTTTGTTTGTTTGTTTGTTTGTTCACAATGACTTCACAGTATATATATATATATTTCGACAGTCGATACGTAAGTAGAGCTAGGTAGAACATTTTGAAAATATTTATGGCAACTAAGCTATACAGAACTTTCCACATTTCATCCTCATTCATGTGTAGCTTAGTTGCTATACATATTTTCAACCTTACTGCACATGACGCAGTAAATGCCATTTCTTTTTTGGTGGGAGATCTTTTACAAAGGAGCAACCACCTACCAAGGCTCATAAGCCACTCGAGGACAAAGGTTAATGAGTGCACAATAGTCAATGGGATAATATCGTATTAATCGTTAGTAGTGGAAATTTGGTAAATTGGATTACTTAAGGGAATTGTTCATACAGAACTTTTTCGCATTAGACTTGAGGACGACCATATTGTAGTCAACTGGAAAGCAGGCAAACAGAAGAGAGTCCCATGGGTGTGCAGTTCTAAGAAAGAAACTTTGTTCATGGAATCTACGTTTAGATTTAAGCACAGATAAAGAGTGAGGGAAATTATTGATAGTGTTTTCAGTTAGACAAGTGTTTTTCATGAAAGTCAGCCAAGCAGACACCATAGATTGCAGCTCAAACGAGCACTTATCATGAAAATAATGATAAAGCAGAGACAGGCGTGCAACGTCTCTTCTGTGGGAAAGAGGTTGCAGGGAATAGAAAAAGGCATCCCCCACTAGGCTACTAAGTCAATTTTGAACTCTGTCAAGACAGGATAAGTGCTTCTAGCAGCTACTGCCCAGATGTGGCAACAGTACTCCATCCGTGGACGTACTTGACTCTTATACAGGTAGAGAATTTAGTGAGATATCTACTGGAGTGGCAGAAGGATCCCACCATTTTTCAAGCAGCCTTGGCAACTAATTTGATATAGGTGTTCAATAGGAGTAAAGGTCAAACCCAGTAGCCTGTCAAAACATGGAGTCTCCCCAAGACGAGAGATATTCATTTCAATTGATGCCAGACGAGGATCACAACTTGATGATGTAAAGATAGAAGCTTGGTTTGAGATGCATTAAAAGTAACAAGCCACCTCTTTCCCCATTGCACCACCTGCTCAAGATCAGAGGAGAGAGCATCAAAGAGAACTTGGTCGTTTACAGCCTTTGACGTGTTACCATAGATGGTAGTGTTAGCAGCATAAATGTCTACGGATGTGATTTGAAAGATCATTAATGTAGATTAGGAAGAGATTTGTACCCAGGATGGCCTCTGAGCGACTCCAGCATTAATTCTGTGCGCTTCTGATTTCTGCCCATCAACCACTACTCTTATGAACCTCTATGAAAGGTCTTTGATATGTCAAGAGCAATTGCTCTAGAAAAGAAATCTCTGTCAGGAGATTTGCTAATCCTATGAGATACAGGTGTTAGCACATCTGCTGTAGATCAAGCAGAATGGAAACCATATTGCACGTCACGGAGGAGGTTATTTTTGCTAAGGTGGTTTACAACTTCTCTATTTAACACAAATTCCAGCAACTTACTCAGGACGCACGGAAAACATAGGTTTATACTGAGAGGGAGATGACCAATCACCTGAATTTTTAAATATGGAACATACTGATGAGGTTTTCCAGGGTGTTGGGAAGCAATTCTTCTTAAGACAATGCTTAAACAACTTTGTAAATATAGGTGCTATTTCTGGTTCAAGCTTTTTCAGCACTGTAATTGAAATGCCATCAGGGCCAGTTGCTTTACTGGAATCAAGGTTTGTGATCAGCTTGGCAACATCACGCACATATATTTTTATACAGCATAGTGTGTTTTATGACACAGGAGAAAGAAATACAGGGAGTTGGAAGCCCTGATCGCATAGGTTGGAATTTGGTGCAAAATTCTTGGCAAAGAGTTTAGCTTTGTCTCATGCTGACAAGATTAGCTCAGATCCATTGATGATGGTTGAGATAGAGCACAAGCTTCTATTCAGGACCCTGTTTGTTATTTGCCAAATCTGGTGAGAACCAAGCCACTGCTCAGCTACTTTGGACTTGACGAACTGAGCATACAACTCTCTCGCATTCTTTATTACTCTTTTACAGTGGTTGCTAGCAGTCCTGAAGACGGCTTTAGTCTCAGTACATTACGTTGGAAGCAATAGAAAACATGATTTCTGTGTGCAATGGCAGCAGCACATTCTGGAGAGAACCATGGCTGGATGTTAGGTTTTTGCTGGAATTTTGTGGAAGGTATGAAGCGGTATATACCTACAATTTACTATTCTATCAGGTCAGATATTATAGAAGACACGTTCTTTTTAAACATGGAATGCAGAGGTAGATCTGATATAAATGTACGGAAACTATCCCAGTCAGCCATAGATTATCGATATACTGTACGATGGAGAAGTACGTCTGAGGACTTATTACATTTTGTTTTTATCTTAACTGAGACAACCAAGTGACCAGACGATCGCAGTGAAGACAGAATGGAGGATGAATATAGTTCAGGGCAAGTTGTGAGAAAAAGGTCTGGGAGACTTGCATACTGACCGGTAGTGTCGGGCACGCAGGTGGGTTCATAGACAATCTGAGTGATAGAGACGTACATCTGAAGACTTATTACATTTCATTTTTATCTTAACTGATACAACTGAGTGGTCAGAGGATCCCAGAGGAGAAAGAACGGAACATGAATATAGCTCAGGGGAAATGGTGAGAAAAAGGTCTAGGAGACTTGCATACTGACCAGTAGTATCGGTCATACGGGTGGGTTCGTGAACAATCTGAATGAGGTCATAGGCAATGGCAAAATCGTGACAGAATCTCCCCTCATCATCTGTCTTATTTGAGAGGGTCAGCTATTTCACATTATGGACATTGAAGTCACCGCAAATGTGAACGTTAGCCGAAGGATGAGCAGACAGGATGTGCTCAATTTTCTCAGATATACTCTTAAAGATAGTAACTCCACTGTTGTGGGGGCAATAGAAGGCAAATATAAATGCGGTGGTGTAAGCATATGCAACACGGAAGCACATATAAGGTAAATTAGGGTCTTCTCTGGAGATATCTTTATCACACGGAAAGCGATCTTTAATGTAGGCACATATTCCGTACCAACGGCGATCTTGGGGGTCAGATTTAGATGTTAAGTTAGAGTAGCCTTTAATTTTGAACTCATCTTGGGAAGTGGTCAGTCCTATGCCTAGGAAGAATATATCGGGTTTCATCTCCTGTAATTGGGTTTCAACCTCTGAAAAGTTGGAGACTTGCATACTGACCGTCAGTGTTGGGTGCACAGGTGGGTTCATGAACAATCTGAGTGAGGTCATAAGCAATCGAGAAATCGTGACAGAACTTCCCCTCATCATATTTCTTGTTTGAGTGGACTAACTATTCTACACTGTGAACATTGAAGTTTCCACAGGCGTGAATGTTAACCAAAGGATGAGTTGATAGGATGTGGTCAATTTTCTCAGATATGCTCTTAAAGATAGTAACTCTGCTGTCGTGGAGGCGATAGAGGGCAAATATAAACACAGTGGTGTGAGCTAGTCACGGTCTTCTCTGTCCCTACTACATGAAAAGTCATATGTTAAGCACATATAGGGTAAATTAGGGTCTTATCTAGAGATGTCTCTACCACATGGAAAGCCATCTCCTATGTAGGCACATATTCCATGCCCGTGCCGATCTTGGTGGTAAGTAAGTTAGAGTATCTTTTAATTATGAACTCATCTAGGGAAAGAGTCGGTCAAATGCTAGTTTCGCTTAGGAAGAATAGGTCTGGTTTATACTCCTGTAATTGGGTTTCAACGTCTGAAACGTTGGAATGAAGACCAATGATTTTGAAGAAGGAGACACAGTAGTGGGGGTCTATGTTGGAAGTTGGAATTCTGGGTTAACTCTTGTATTCTTTCTGGAGACTTTTCATGATGCAGTTTTGGGATTTGTGAAACAGGTCGACAGACTTGGTTAGAGCATGGTAGAAAGGGAAAGTAAGGGAGAAAAAGAAGTGAAGAAATATTATTTTTGTAGCCCACGATAAGGTAAACCCATAATAATTACCCACTAATATGGCATGGAGAAGCTCCACCAGAAACTACTGCATGGTCCAGAATCCATTCACCAAATGGCAATACAGCAGCCCCAGTACTCTGCACCTTCTGGCCTTCTTAGTGGTTTGTCCAAGGTTCGGGTCCCTGACTATCAGGCAGATAACGTCAGCCCAGTAAAACGTGTACCTCCAGCACCCTTATTAGTGACATGTCTACAAGAATAGAAATAGAAACAGAAATTTTCCGACACCTCAGGCTACTGCTCAAGCAAAAGTACTGCCGACCTAGAATACAACTTTTTCTTATCAGAAAAATCACTCATTCTAAACGAGGACTGAGAGACAAATTACGAGAAGATATGGAAGCTGAGGATAACGCATCCACAATACATTGTCAACACGTGTTACATATGACGTCATCTACTATGACTTTTCAACCTGGATAAATATATATGAAATAAAAGATTATGGATAAAAGTTACATAGAAGTTTTTTTGTATCAGAAGAATAAGGAAACAAATAAGGAAATAGTAAAACTATTCTACTATTCTGATAGGGTTTTCTTAGATAATGTCTTTTAAAGCTCATTTATTATGTATATATATATATATATATATAATTCAAGGGGACCACTTCATCAGACCCCCCAAAAAAGTGAGCGATATTGAAAAGAGATTCAATATATACACAAACACACACATATATATCATATATATATATATACATCTAATATATATTGACACTCTTATATATATTCACATATATATACATATATATATACACACACACACAAACATATATATATATATATATATATATATATATATATATATATATATATATATATATATAAATGTTTGGACGTACAGAATTTATAAATACACTTGAAAATAAGAGGAAATCTCTCAAGAGCTCTTTCGGCTATCATCTCCCCAGAAGAAAACCGACTAATTCAAATAATATTACTGACGAAAAAAAGAGCAATTGGAGGATCTTTTATAAATTAAAGGTGCCAATAAAGGATGATTTAAACCAAGAATTTAATTTAATTAAGTGTGTAAAAAGTGATTAATATATATATATATATATATATATATATATATATATATATATATATATATATATATATATATAACAAACGAGCTATGTGTTCATCAATGTTTCGTCTTTATTTTGAGACTTCTTAAAGAGGAAAATGCAAATGAACACATAACTTGTTTTTTTTCCTTTTTATTTCTCTATTTCGTCAATATACTATTTCTGTTAGGGAAAATTATTCCCAAGTCGCATTTAGGTAAAAATGCCCTTTTGTAAATAATTGAATTAATTCAAAACGTATCACAAAAACAAAAACAAATAACATCTAAATAAATCGCGATATATCCAAAACAGTCGGTGGGATGAACCAGTTGATAGAGAGTTCAGGCTCACTACCATGGGGTCCTGAATTGGTATCTCCCAAGATTCAGCCACTCTGATGAGTCATAGACGACGAAACACGTGTCAGTGGATAATTATATTTTGAAAACAATATATATACCGCTCCCCATGTGGGGGTACCAAATTGGTTAAAGGGAAAATTATTCCCAACTCGAATTTAGGTAAAAATGCACTTTCGTAAATAATTAAATTCATTCAAAACGTATCGCAAAATCCAAAAACATCTCTCTCTCTCTCTCTCTCTCTCTCTCTCTCTCTCTCTCTCTCTCTCTCTCTCTATCTATCTATCTATCTCTCTCTCCCTCTATCTATCTATCTATATATATATATATATATATATATGTATATATATATATATATATATATATATATATATATATATATAATGTTAATTAAGTTAATAGGAATGAAAAGTTTACCAAACAAAAGCAAGAGTAAACATAAATTTAATATAAATATTGATATGTAGTAATCCCAACCAAATAAAAAAAAAACTCAGTACAACCACAATAAATATGCTTGTGAATTTTAATTTATAGTTTTTGTCTTGTTTTTTTTTACATTTTTCACCCCCAAACAAGGCACATTGCCACTTTGATGTAGGAGGCTACTATCAGAGGCAACAGCTACTGGGGTACTATGTAGGAGTTGGCATGCAACACTAGAGGATGACCTCCAATCTGTAATGGAATGGAGACAAAAATGGATGGTCACATTCAATGTTGCCAAGACTAAACTTGTTTCCTTCAATCATTACAAGAAGCCTTCTCTACCACCAATAGCAATTCATTATCTGAAAGTACTTCTTTTAAACTCCTTCACAGGAAACATGAGTTGGAACAATTGCATCGAGGGCATTGCCAGGGCTGATGCGAGGAGGGTAGGCTCTCTCTACCGTGCTAGAAAACTACTGACACCCGAAAGTATCCTGTACCTCTATAAACCCACCATTCACCCATGTATGGAGTATTGCTGTCATATTTGGGCTGGTGCATTTGCTACTAGTCTCTCGCTCCTTGACAAGGTTCAAAAAGAGTCGCCAATCTGATAGGTCCTGAACTGGCATCTAAGCTTTAACCTCTGTCCCATCGACGAAACGTTGCATCCCTCTGCCTGTTCTACAATTATTTTAATGGTGAATGCTCTGACGAACTGCAAGCACTTGTGCCCCCACAACGTGAACACTCTCGATAAACCCGACAGGTTGCTAAATCCCACCCCCACACTGTAGAGATCCCTAGATGTAAAAGATCTTTCTACTCCAGTAGTTTCTTCCCCAGAACAGCTAGACTCTGGAATTCCATTCCAGGTCCCTGCTTCCCCAACTGTACTGACATGCAGAAGCTCAATTGTAACGTGAACCGACATCTTGCTGCCCAAATCCCTACACAGTACCCCAGTAGTTGTTGTCCCTGTTAGTAGCCTCCTACACCAAAGTGGCAATGTGTCTTGTTTGGGGTGAAAATGTAATAAAAAAAAAAAAAAAAGACATACATTTTAGCTACAACCACTATCAACAATTTCCCGCACTCTTTATCTCTGCCTAAATCTAAACATAGTTAATACCTTATTCCAGACGTAGTTCTCTACCTGTATAAGAGCCAAATACGCCCTAAGATTGAGCACTGCTGCCACATCTAGGAAAGAACTGCTCGAAGCATCCTATCCTGCTTGGACAAAGTTCCAAATCGCTTTCGAAATCTGATACCCTTTTCTCTTCCCTGCAACGTCTTTCCCACAGAAGAGATGTTGCGAGCCTTGCTCTGTTCTATTGTCATTTTCGTGGCAGGTGCTCATCTAAAATTCAATATATGTCCCCCCCCCTTGTTAAACTTTAACAAAAGCACTCGTCTAGCTACAACCCCTGCCAGCAATTTCCTCTACTCTTTATCTGTGCCTAAATCTAAACACAAATTCCATGAACAGAGTTTCTTTCCTTAAACTGCTCGCCAGTAGAATTCTGTTCCAATCGTCTGTTTTCCAGTTTACTACAATATGATCATTTTCAAGTCCAATGTAAACAAGTTCTTGTTGAGCTGCACCCCTAAATAATCCATTTCTTCCCCATTTCCACTACTAACTATTAATACACTGTTATCTCAGTGACTAATGTACACTCATAAACCTTATCCTTGAGCGGCCTTGGGCCTTGATACGAGGTAACTCCTATGTAAAAAATACAAAACAAAAGACATGTTTAAACCAGACACCAACCCAAACAAAACCGATTCACCTTCTCTTTTGAGGCTCGCATTCATAAATATCCTTACCCTTAAAAGTAATTTAAATGATATAGAATATATTCCCTTAAGCAAAGTCCGCGGATATCCTAGCATTAACCGAAACCAACCTACACTCCGCCAACTATTTTATCATGATATGATACCCGGTTATCCTCAATGGGATGGTCTTACATATAAACAAGATGATACCAATACAGGTATACCCCAGGGGTCGATTCTTGGACCTTTATTATTCCTGGTATTCATAAATCACCTTCCTGTGTCTTCAATGAGTATAGCTGTTGATGACATTGTGCTATATATTATACTAGCAGGGCGGGGGATACCCGGTGTTGCCCGGGTATTTGTAGGTGTGTGTGTTTGGTGGTGAGAGGGTAAATCAGAACCAAAAGGAAACTTAACGATGGCGATTTAAACAAAAAAATGATGGGGGGGGGGCATGTGGGCTCGAACCCGGAGCCTTGCGACTGAGCCTGAACACCTGCGCTATGGCGACAATGTTAATGCAAGAGCGATTAAAGTGAGTCAAGTCACGGAGGTTTGATTGACAGGTTGCCGCTTAATGAAGTCATTGCGGGAGCGTTACGAAGACGGGGCAGTTTTTTGGCGTTTGTTTACTTTGTTTCACTGTGGGATCGTTTTTTCATTTACTGCGGGACAGTTTGGGTTTCCCTAAGATGATGGGGGGGGAAACCAGCTCCCCATTGAAAGGGGATTGTCCAAATTGAATAGCAATTGTCTGATATAAGGAAAAACCCGCATTGATCAAAGCTGATTGCTTTTGGGTGTTCCCGGCGAATCGATGCAACAACCTTCGTATTAGTTTCACTTTTATTATACGAAAAAGGCGAATCTACACGCGCAAATCGAAAAATGTTGAATATTTAGTTTTCGAAAGTCAAGCAAATTAAATACACACGTGACCCCCGTTCGTAACTCGTAGATATTATGATTTTGATGTGATATAAAAAGTTTTTTAAATGAGTGACGGCCTAGAGAAGCCGCCGAAAAAAAAAATCCTTTTGCGGACATGCACAAAAACCGAACATACATACACACATTTTCGCTTTTATATTTATAGATGTGAGGGCGAAACAATCGTACAGCTATCCAACGCAATGGCAAAAATCTTATAAAACTGCCGCAAGTTGGTAGTGGGATGAAGACATAAGCAGTAGTTCAATGAAGATTGTAACATTTAATTTTGCACAAGCCTTCTCGCAGTGACTTAATCCATAATACATTGTAATCTGTATTACACTGTAGAGAACTTACTGTTGATGTCATATAATTAATTTTATATAATATTTTGAATACGTTTAAAATACTAAAGCCAAGTATCATGGTTCAGTTGTGCTCTAAACAGAAACATCCATTTTGAATGTGCTTCTGTCTTATCAAAGAACATACTGTTGATTTTATATGGGTCATTCAACTGGTAATAGAAATTCTAAAATGTTAACTTTGGTCAAATTCAGACGTTTCACTCTTTAATTGGTTTTGCAGTACTTATTGGAAACCTTTCTATACAAACCCCATCTAAGTTCACTCCCATACATATAAAGTACATTTGTTTGAAAGTTTAAAGTAATCAGCTCAGCGGTTACAGAGTCCATACAGAACGAACTCACATTCATTATATACAGATAAAATCTACGTTGTGAGTGTGATCTTGTTCTCTATGGACTAAAAGACGGCTGGCCCTATTTTTCTTCTTTTTTTTTTAATTCACACAAACGAACTTGATGTATCTGGGAGTGTTCTTATGAGGGTTGTGCATTTGAATTCGTCTGTTAAGTAACAGAAAACCTATAATTGAAAAAAATCCGATTAAAGAAAAAACAGGTGATTTTGACTAAAGTTAACACTCTTATACAACCTAACATCACAAATGCATTTGAGAAGTTTTATCCCTGCACAAATAGAAAACTCGGCCTATAAAATCAACCGTAGATTCTTTTATTTAACAAATGAATGTTTGTTTTTAGAGCACAATTGAGCCATGATACTTGACTTTTGTACGTTTAACTTTAATTCATGAGATTATGCAAAAATAATTTCATAAAATCAACAGTTGGTTCTTTGATAAGACAGGGGCGCATTTGAAACAATTTTTTCTGTCTAGACCACAACTGAAGCATGATGCTTGACTTTTTCATTTTAAAATTTAAGTGAAGTAATTATATAGAGATAATTTTATAAAATCGACAGTAGATTCTCTACAGTGCAATGCTGGATCTAATGTATTGTGGTTTAAGTAACTATAAGGATGCATGTGCAGCTTCCTCCTGGCACACTGCCAGGGAAGGGGTCCCTAACTAGAGCAGGTAATCAATCGATTTGATTAAAAATGTGTGATTTTATCGATTTCGATGCCAATAAATGTATGGGAGAGTGCAACATTTGTTGATCATCATTAAATCCCTGACAAAGTCGCATCACGATCTCCCTACTAGCACTATATATATACATACATGCATATACATATATATACATATATATACATACATATATATACATACATATACATACATATACATACATATATATACATACATATACATACATATACATACATATATATACATACATATACACATATATATACATATATATACATAAACACATATATACATATATATATACATATATATACATATATATACACGCATATATATACATATATATGCATATATATGCATATATATACATATATATAAACATATATATAAACATATATATAAACATATATACATATACATATATATACATATACATATATATACATATATACATATATATACATATATACATATATACATACATATATATACATATATACATATATATACATATATACATATATATATACATATATACATATATATACATATATATATACATATATATACATATACATATATATACATATATATATGCATATACATATATACATATATATGCATATATATATATATACATATATATACATATATATATATACATATACATATATACATATATATGCATATATATATATATACATATATATACATATATATATACATATACATATATATATATACATATATATATATATATATATATATATATATATATATATACTATCTGAACACATCGCGTTGCTCGGTCATGCAATACGTTTAAATATGATATTTTAATTTATGTAGATTGCGTATGAATTGTTATAGAATCAATCCTCTATTAAATATTATATATTACGAGGAATAATTTGTTCGGAGGACTAATTCGCAAAATAAATAAATAAAATAAACAATAATGATAATGTAGTTCATCAAATTCTGTTTGTGTTTGTTTACAATATCACGTCAGCTGATATTTGGAATTGACGATGAATGCTTTGGAAACTCATCTCTGATTAATGTTTAGTTTTGAAATATACAAACAAAGAAATGATTTACGCCAAGTTTAAATGGTACCTTTTCTTTTCTCGTAAATTGAACTCATTAATAAGAAAACAATTAAAATAAAATGGTGAGGTATACCCGGGCTTGAACAGGGAATCATTCGATCTAGAGTTGAATGCTCTGCCACTGAGCTATCTTTCCAGGTGTCAACTAATGTGTTTTTTTTCTAAGAAGAAATTATTTGCTGAGATTTTATTATCTCCCTTGTCAGTGCAACTTAAAGTATTTCCCTAAAAATTTTTTTTTATCTATAACAAAGAATTACTATTTTTAGGATTGGATTTTTTTGATTTTCGATAATCATTGAACGAATTTCTTCACAAAACATATCTAAGAACACTGCCAGACATATGAATTACCTTTATGTGAAATTTGCAAAAGATAGGCTCAGCCATTTCGGAACCTATAAGGAAGAAACTCACACACACAAAGTGACTTTCATATAATAATAGAGATAGAGATATATACGGGGGAGTTAAAAGATAAGATCGATTCTTTAAGAGGAAACTTATCGGGATAATGCAATGCTCAACAAATTGTTTTGGAGCTTTAGCGCTATTTAAAAGACTGCTTAAATTTGACAACCAAGATTAACCAAGTTCTCGTATAGAAACGTTTAAACACATCTAAAGATTAGATTATAAGAAATAAATTGAAACCGATCAGTAAAGATGAAGACCTTTCAGATAAAGGAGATGCTGCAGATGTTGTCAAATTACATTTAACCTTACAAATACTTCCATCAAATAATATTTGCTCTGGGGCGGCCAAATAAACAATTCAACAATGTGATTAAAGCAAGGATACCTTAAATTTAATAACCCTAATCCTTACCCTACCCTAGACCCTAGCCATAGCCTTAACCCTAGCTCTAGCTTGAAGCCTAACCCTAGCCTGAACCCTAACGCTAACATTATCCTGAAGCTTAAGGCTATCCCTAATCCAAACCTTAGCCCTAACCACCGATTAACCAAGCCTCCTATAGAGCTATTTAGACGCATTTAAAAATTAAATCATTAGAAATAAAAAAAAAATTTGAAACCGATCAGTAAAGATGAAGATGCTTCAGATAAAAGAGATGCTGCAGTTGTTGTCAACTTACCCATAAACTTACAAATATTTCCGTCATATAATATTTGGCCTGGTGCGGCCAACTAAACAAAGCAATAATGGAGGTGATTAAAGCAACAGCGCCTAATACACAATGCAGCCTTCCTGTGAGTAAAATGGATTTGTATGCGTAACCGGGGATCATTTTGCTTTGGCAGGGTTCCATTAGTTCGTCGTGTATGGGATGAAAATGAAAGCTACAAAAAGTAGAATAATTTGGACAATAATTCATTTAAATTCTTACAATGTCCGTTTTGTTATTATGACAAATTAAGGCACGAAAATGGCTCCTGCTAATTCTGTATTCGTGTGGGTATTAAGGCACGGCAAATGAGAACGACAGATGTCCAATCAGTTTTTTTTTCGCTTAAATATTCGTAAAAAATAATCATATTTTTTTTTGTTTTGATTCAGGATTAGGGATTAAACAAGTATGGGAAAAACACAAAATTATTTCTCTTAAAGTAAATAATATTAGTCTGCTTTATTAAAATCGTATATTGTTTTCGTTTATAGTAAAAGTTATTTCAATTACAAGAAAACTTCTCAACCACCAATAGCTATAAATAAAGATACATTACCTGGAAGTACTTCGTTCAAACTCCTCGGCTTAACGTTCACAGGGAACATGAGTTGGAACAGATACATTGAGAGCATTGCCAAGGTTGCTGTGAAGAAGGTGGGCTCCCTCTACCGTGCTAGAAAGTTACATCTGAAAGTATCCTGCACCTTTATAAGGTCATCATTCGCCCATGTATGGAATATTATTGTCACATTTGGGCTGGTACATCTGCTACTAGTTTCTTACTCCTGGACAGGGTTCAAAAGAGAGTCACCAACCTCAACTGTCATCTAAGCTTCAACCTCTGTCCCATCCACGAAATGTTGCATCCCTCTACCTGTTTTACAAGTATTTTAATGGTGGATGCTCCGAATAACTAATAGCCTTTGTACCTCCTCGACGTAAATACCCCAGACAAACCTGACAAGTAGCAAAATTCTACCCCTACACAGATGTAAGAAAGCTTTCTACTCTAATAGTTTATTTCCGAGAACTGCTAGACTTTGTGACTCCCTTCTGGTTTCCTGCTTTTCCAGCTGTACTGACATGCATAATTTCAAGTGTAATGTGAACAAACATCTTGCTGCTCAACTCCCTACATAGTATCCCTGCAACTCATGTCCCTGATAGTAGCCCCCTATATCAAAGTGGCACTGTGCCTTGTTTGGGGTGAAAATATAATAATAAAAAAATAGTAAATGTTTACCAAAAGACGACAATAAAACATAAATAGATCAAAAAATTATTTAATTCCCCAAAATATCGGCCCGTCATTCTGACAAAAAAAACAAAAAAGAACAAAAAAGAACTTTTTTTTTTTGCCAGAAAGTTTTTAGCAAAAAAAAAAGAACAACATGAGTGTCCGTCAAAATTAAAATAAATTGCTTCTTATTGTTCTGGATATAAGAACCCCAGGTTGCTTGAATGGTGTGCTTAAACGTGACACGGATAGAAAATCGAAAGGAGCACTTGTCGTGTCTTGTACATTTGGCGTGCCTTAATTTGCCATACATAATTAGTAAAGCACTCACATTGTTAACAAAAAATGCAAAAAAACAAATTATAAAAAGAAAAAACAAGAAATAAAACAAAAGAAACACAACAAAAAATAAAATAGAAAAATAAAAACAAAACAAAAACAGAAAACTAAAATAAAATAAAAAACAAACAAAAAATAACAAAAGAAACCCAAAACAAACGCAAAAAATGAAACAAAACACAAAGAAACCAAAAACAAAGAAACAAATACACTAAAAAGAAAGAAAACAAACGCAAAAAAATGAAACAAAACACAAAGAAACAACAAAAAAAGAACAAAAAACAAAGAAACAAACAAATACACTAAAAAAGAAACAAAACAAACGCAAAAAATGAAACAAAACACAAAGAAACAAAAAACAACAAAAAAACAAACAAAAAATAACAAAAAAAAACAAACGCAAAAAATGAAACAAAACACAAAGAAACAACAACAAAAAACAAAGAAACAAACAAATACACCAAAAAAGAAACAAAACAAACGCAAAAAAATGAAACAAAACACAAAGAAACAAAAAAAAACAAAAAAAAAATAACAAAAAAACAAACGCAAAAAAAATGAAACAAAACACAAAGAAACAACAAAAAACAAGAAAACAAACAAACAAATACACAGAAATTTAAAATGTCGCTTCCACCTACAAAACAGAAAATGCATTTATTTCGATTAAAAAAAAATGTAACCTGAAAATCAAAGACACGATTATTGTTTTACAATTTAACGCAGGGTTTTAATTAAATTTACTAAATCTATTAACGTATGTAGCGATTATCAGTCTAATAAGGATTATTTCTAAATACTGCTCGAATAATATCCGATTAAAATCATTTTTATGCAAGTTAATGTATTATTTATTTTACAATGGAATCGCCTTTATGTCACTCGACGGTAAGGATTAAAAATTGTCAGGTGAGACAACACCGTAATGATGGGTATGGTAAAAATTCGGTAGAATTTGATTATTTAAAAGGACGGCTCAACAAGAACTTTTTTATAAGGGAATCACTACTTATCAAGATCTAGAGGCCACTCGAGGATAAGGGTTAAAGGGTGTACTGTGGTCAAAAGAACAATATCATAGTAATCGTTAGAATTGTAAATTTGGTAAATCGAATTACTTAAGGGGAACGGCTCATCCAGAACTTGTTTACATTGGACTTGAAGACGGCCATATTGTAGTCTGCTGAAAAATAGGAAAACGGAAGAGAGTTCCACAGAAAGAAGCTTTGTTCATGGAATCTACGTTTAGGTTTAGGCACAGATAAATAGTGGGGGAATTTATTGATAGAGTTTTCAACCAGACGAGTGTTTCTCGTGGATGTTTGTTTACATTGGACTTGAAAATTACCATGCTGTAGTCAGTCGGAAAGCAGTGCCGCAGAATAGAGATTCACAGGCGGGCATTTCTAGTAAAGAAACCCTGTTCATAAGATTTGCGATAAGTTTTAGGTATAGATAAAGTGTAGGGGAAATTGTTGATAGTGGTGCAAGTGTTTGTTGTAAATGGTTTGCAGATAGGGACTCATTCGAGCACCTGCCATGAAAATAACGATAGTGGAGAGACAGACTCGCACCATCTCTTTTGTGAGAAAGAAATTGTATGGAGAAGAACATAGCGCCCACTAGATTTCGAGGCTTGTTTTTTATTGACAAATAATTAACGGGTAATAACCGTATTGGATTGATATGGAAATCTCTTCGGAACTCTCCAAGAATCGACTTATTTGATTTGTAGAAATTGGGGTGCTTATTCAGATTGGCACTTATGGCAATAAACAAAAATAAAGAAAAACTTTTATTGTGCACCTATTTGTCAATGAATGAACATAGCACATTCCAAAACTCACAAAATTTGATCAAGTAGTTTTTTTGTTTTTTTAAAGAAATTTGCCGTTTTTTTTTGTTTTTTTTTATCGATAAATGAAGTTCGAAGCCATTTTAATATTCTTAAAATTCTGTCTTTAACTTTTAGAAAATGAACTTTTAAAATAATGTTTCTAATCAGTGAAGTTACAGAAAAAGAAGAATGGTGTTCAGATCGCCAAGTTCGTCACGCCGAAGCATACGTAAGAAAAATTCGTCATATTCCCTTTCTGATGTTAAAGCAAACAAGCTTTCTTCATCTGACATCAGATTGCAAAGTACACTGTGCCGACGTCGAGCCGACAAAAAAAAAAAAAAAAAATGAAATTGTCCTGCACTGAAGAAATGCTGGCGTTTTATATTCTAAAACTCGACCACGTCTCAATTTGCATAAGACACGTTTTTGTCTCGTATCGATCAGGTTTCGAGTTTAAGACTTTTTCTCTTTCTTTTCTTAAGCGAATAGCATCCGCGCTAATCATTTGCACTACAATTTTCCCTACATCTTCATTATTTAAAAATTTTATGTTTTGTAAAAAAAAAAAAAAAATACTCGTTAGATTAATAAATTATTATTTGGATTTAAATTGTACGTTTCGGTTGTCTTTCCAACATTATTAAAACAAAAGAAAATGAAATGAAAATCGGTTGTCTGCCCTTGATTTTACCATCGTCGGTAGCCCCCCCCCTTCCTTAGGCGCACGAAATGAAATTTAATTTTCTTGAATAATAAAAAAAAACCTGCTTGATCAAATTACGTGATTTTTGGAATATATCATATTCGTCCACTTTTTCACGTTTTTTTTTTTTTCATGATATGAATGTTAGAATCGAACTTAGTATGAATGTTAGGATCGCGTTAGCATGGAGTGCACTTTATTCTTTAGAGAACGTATGGAAATCTCCAATCAAAAAGAAACCAAGACCAAGGCCTTCAAAGCCTGCATAGAGTCAATCCTTTTGTACGGCTCAGAATCATGGATGCTAAGCGTATCATGCCGAAAACATTTCGATAGTAAATATACAAGAATACTTCGACTAGCCTACAACATATATTGGAAAAGTCACCCAACAACCAAGGCATTGTATCGTTCCTTACGTCGTGTTTACAATATTGTGAGATAGAGACGTCTCGCATCTGCTGGTCATATTAGTCGCCATGATAAACCAGCAGGAAAGCTCCTACTCTGGACTCCAGACGCAAAAAGGAAAGTTGGACGTCAATGTGTAACACTGAAATTCATTATTGAAGAGGAAACTGGTCTGGCAGGAACTGGTCTGGCAGGTTGCTGCAATGGCCGACCGAGAACTCTGGCAATCAGAATTTGTTCACGTTTCAGCTGCGCCTACTGGCATTGGATGAAGCAACAACAGCGTCTTCGTTCCGTAACATACATTATACATAGACTTTTCTGTATTTTAAAAAATTTTTAATTGATGCCATAAGTGCTAATCTGAATAAACACCGAACTTGACAATAAGTCTGTTTTGCAAGAGTTTATATAAAACCTTAAATAGTAAACAAATTTAAAAAAAGGAATCTTAAATTAAAATGATTATTTTATATTTAACGACAAAATCGACACTGGAATGTTAAAATAACTTAGAATTTTCGTTAAGACAAAAAAAAAAAATCCAAACACATTTAGCACCTCACTATGATATAGGAACGAAATGCGTTTTAATAGTTTTTACAAATTGTCTGACAAAGACGCAAAAAATTGTGTGTTTTTTTGCGTCTTGTCTTCATCGTTGATTCGAAAATAGTAATATTGGATATTAAGTAAAACCAATGATTGCTACTTACGTGTCATGGTGCAGTACTAAAGATACAAAAAAAAAATGCGAAAAATCATAAGGTAAAAAATTAATTATTAAGAAAATATTTTCCAAAATATTTGAAAGTTTTGTTTTCATAATAAACTATAAAAGCGCACATAATAGCAGGGGAGGTAATTAATTTATTAAAACTTAAAAAAAAAAACTTAAAACAATTCGGGAGAAAAGAATTATTTCCTTTATGTTTACATCATACGTTATCAGCAAATAGGCGAAATCGTTTCACGTTGAATTATGGAAATACCTGTTTTATTTAATATTTTAGTAAAATCTAACTATTTGCATTTAGTTAAAACTAACAAAATAAGTAAATAGTTAAAATTGTTTTAATGAAAATATCTTTTTAACTGTCAAATTTCGCATATATATAACAAATAATCATTTTATTCTTTGTATTGCCCACCCTAAATATGGAGCCTATGACCTCAAGAAGAGTGTCACGTACAACTGAATTATCTCTTCTTCTTCTCTTCTCTATATAAATAAAATGAACTCATTTTTTCCCGTCTGATTTTGACCTTAATAGGATTAAAAATCAAGATATTTCATGCAAATATAATATGCACAAACGGCAGAACAATATCTGAGGTGTGTTATAGGCTTATTATTTCTCAAATTCCTCGATAATCTTAGATTTCTATACTTTTTCTGTTGAGAAGTTACGGCCAAAATCGGTTAAGATCAATGGAAGTGGTAAAATATTTTCTCTCTAATAAATTCCTCCTCCCCCTGCCACCACTTAACACCGTTTGGGGATCGTTCACAAGGAACAGTTGAGAAGAGAACATCGGTTTGGCTTCGTATTTCTTTCATGTGAAGTTATTTAAAATCACTAAACTAAGCTGAATGCTCTGTGGCGTAGTGGTTAGCGTGCTGGACAATTCACATTATATTTTCACGTTCGCGCCGACCTACCGTAGTCGTTTTTTTTTTTGTTTTTTTTTTTCCTAAACAACTGGAATGGACTTTTCTTGGTGACCGAACTGTTAACGTTGCAGATGTTTGTTTTTTTCACTTTATTTTCCTACTTTTACTCATGACTCCGGGTTTGATCCTTCCTACTTACCTACCATAACATTTTTTAAAACTCCCCCCCTGTCCCGGAAACAAACATTCGGGCAACGCCGGGTACCCCCGCTAGTAACTAATATTAGTCTATCCGTTGGCCTTAAAATGGTAAGATTAAAAATGTTCAAAATAAAAAGTGATTTGGAGATTATATTGTCTTTTATTGTCTTGGGAAAACATATTTTTAAGTGATGAGTGAAAAAAGTAAAACTCAGGACGCTTCCAGATTACTACTGCAAGCACTAATTAAAATAAACGAGGCCCTACAAAAAGCACTACTAAAACTAAGTTTCTACCTCCACCTACTTGAAGAGAAAATAATCGTTAGAATCTACAGGGGCACTACTAAAAGCAGTAAATATGATTATGAATATAATTATAGTTATATATTGTATGTTTATATTTAAACCAGTTTTTATTTTAACTTAAGGGGGATAAATTACATTACACGTAAAAATAAGTCAAAACAAAAAAATATTCTTGAACTTGTATATGTTTTGTATAGCAGCAGTGACCTTTAATATCGGACTTAAGACAGCCGGCATTGAAATAGATAAGCAGATGATTTTTTTTTAACCGGAAGTCACAAACCGGATAGACGGTTTAAACGCCCAAGCAAGCAAGCTGATCTGCGTTTTATAATTATATAGACTGTTGTCGTTAAGCTGCGAGTTCATAAAGAAGAGTATTTCGAGTGGTACAAATAATATATGTAATCAATGTTCATCTCAAAATTCAGAAACATGTTATATTTGTTTTTCTGAATGATGAAAAACGGCCTGTAAAGAATTGAAACATTGGATTTATATAAAAATGAATAAATGTAACGTTTTTAGGCTTTATGAGTTTTCGTAGGTCGATTAGCCAAGAGGGCCGACTGATGCTGATGTAACGTGGAAACTTAAAATTGCGAAATGCGGATATAGGAACGAAATGCGTTTTAATAGTTTTTACAAATTGTCTGACAAAGACGCAAAAAATTGTGTTTTTTTTTGCGTCTTGTCTTTGTAAGATAAGTTGTTTTTTTTTTTTTAAATCGTTTGCATTTAACGATAATTTAAATAAAAGAGAGAAAACAGCAAACGAAAAGAAGGTTGTTACGGCGTGTTTTCATTGTGAAATGTAGATATAGGAACGGAATGCGTTTTTAGAGTTTTTGACGCAAAAAAGTCGGGGGGGGGGGTGCGCCTTCTCTTTTGCACACAACATTTTATCTAAATATTTCAAAAGAGATCCGTTCATTTAAATATTATTTTTCTCTAATATCTGCAGGAATTTGTGTGGAGAGAAAAAGAGAGTTGGACCTAATAAATTTGGCGAAACGCTATGTTGCATAGCAGCCAGTAATTCTAATTTGTAAATAAAATAATTATTTTGAAATAATTATACTTTCGTTCGTTATTTCATTTTATACCGTCTTTTGCTGACGTTAAAGAAAAGAGAGTTGCAAGTACTTTTTATTTAATAAATATTTATCTTTAAAAAAATAAAAAAATATTTCTCCAAAATAAATTATCTCGTGATTAATACATTTAAAGAAAACAACTTCCTTTTCGTTTGTTGTTTTGTTTTCTTTTATCGCTATTCTCGTTAAATGCAAAAGACTTTGGTAAAAAAATGTCTGGAGAAGAGAAAACGCAAAAAGTCTCCTTTTTTGCGTCAAAAACTATTAAAAAGCATTTCGTTCATAGATTCGGATTTCGCAATTTAAAATTACCACGTGACGTCAGCATCGGTCAGCCATCTTGGCTAATTGACCTACAAAAGCCCATATTTTTTGTTACTTTTTGCATAGACACAACGTTGTGTTTAGAGACAATCGCAAAGAAAATGATAAAGTCGACACAACTTTTCTCTGCTGAGGAAAATGATATTTATTTTGTCATTTAACGTAACTAAAACAGTTACTCGTTATTAATACAGGGTGTCAGGTTTACAATGTTGGACTTTTGGAAGTGAGAGTAGGAGAAAGAGCAGATTTTCATAAAACATCACTGACGAGCTTGCAACCAACGGTTTCTTTTTCTTTTCTTTCTTCTCTCTCTCTCTCTCTCTCTCTCTCTCTCTCTCTCTGTTCTGTCTCCTTGTTTCGCTTCTGCTCTTTTCTCGATAGTCATCTCTATATATATATGTATGGGAGTTCGTGACATCATGCTCGCGCCATAGCTTGGTCATATACATATGTGTCAGTAGCTTCTTCACTACAAAAAAACATAATCATAAGGATTCAATTTTTAAAACTTTATCTATCTATATAAATAAAACAGTAGGTTATGCGTTTGTCTGTCAGTCTGTAAATATTTTACCGATAAACTTTTAAACTCCTGGTCGCATAGCAATAAAACAAACAGGAAGTGATTAATAAAGAGTAAAATTTTTGTTTGGATGGATGAATACCGCGCACAGAAATATATCGACTAGGTGAAATGCAAAATGTTCATTTAACTTTCTTTTTAAAAATAGAGTCACCACTTATCAAGGTCCGGAGGCCATTCGAGGATAAGAGTGTACAGTGGTCAAGGAGAACATGTAGTCATTGTTAGTAGTGGAAATTTGGTAAATTGGGTTACTTAAGGGGATGGTTAATCAAGAATTTGTTCACGTTGGATTTGAAGACAACCATATTGTAGTTAGTTGGAAAGCAGTAAAAGAGAACAGAGTTCCCCAGGCGTGTAGTGCTAAGAAGTAAGTTTTTTTCATGGAATCTACGGTTAGGTTTAGACACAGATAAAAAGTGGGGGACATTATTGATAGTGGTTTTGGCTAGACGAGTGTTTCTTGTGAAAGTTAGGACAGGGTGGCATAGATTGGAGGTCAGACGATCACTTGCCATGAAAATAACGATAAAGCAGATATAGACTCGCAACGTCTCTTCTGTGGAAAAGAGGTCGAAGGGAAAAGAAAAGGACACCCCCACTAGGCTACGAAGTCTATTTTGAACTCTGCTGAATCAGGATAAGCTGCTCCTAGCAAGTCCTGCCCAAATGTGGCAACAGTACTCCATTCTTGAACGTACGTGGCACTTATACAGGTAGAGCATTACATCAGCAATGAGATATCTACTGGAGCGGAAGAACGATCCCAATATTTTCCCAGCAGCCCTGGCAACAGATTTGATGCATGTGTTCCATCTCAGATCAAGAGTAAAGGTCAGACCCAGAAGTTTGTCAAAACTTGGAGCCTCCCCAAGACGAGAGTCATTCATTTCGATTGATACCAGACGAGGATCAGAGTGTTGAAGCTTGGTCTTAAGTGCATTAAAATTAACCAGTCACCTCTTTCCCCATTGCACCACGTGATCAAGATCAGAGGACAAAGAATCAGAGAGAACTTGCTCGTTTACTAACTTTGAAGTGTTGCCAGAGATGGTAGTATCGTCAGCGCAAATGTCTACAAACGATCGTGGGATATGATTTGGGAGTTCGTTAATGTAATGTAAGGAAAAGATTAAGGCCCAGGATGGACTCCTGAGCGACTCCAATATTAATACTGTGAGCTTTTGATGTCTATCCATCAACCACTACTCTTATGAACCTATCAGAGAGAAATGATTTAATAATTGAGAAGACATTTCCAGCTATACCATAGCTGGAGATCTTGTGAAGTAGACCTTCATGCCGTACCATATCAAAGGCTTTTGATATGTCAAGTGCAATAGTCCTAGAAAGGAAGCATCCAACGAGAGATTAGCTCATCCTATGAGATATTACTGTTAGCACATCTGCTGTAGATCTAGCAGAACGGAAGCTATATTGCATGTCACTGAGGCGATTATTTGTGCTGGGGCGGTTGACTACTTCTCTATTTAACAAAGATTCCAGCAACTTACTCATGACGCACAGGGGACGATTGGTCTGTATTGAAAGGGAGATAACCCATCACCTGAATTTTTAAATACGGGACATTTTCCAGGGTGTTGGGAAGCATTCTCCTCAAGACAACGTTTAAATAGCTTTGTAATATGGGAGGTAGTTTTAGTTTCAATACTATAATAGGAATGGCATCAGGTCACTTGCTTTACTGAAATCGAGGTTTTTGTTTAGCTTGACAACATCACGTACATATATTTTTAATTCGCATAACGTGTTTTCAGACACAGGAGGAAATACGGGGGGCTTGTGGTGTCGGAGGACTTATTACATTTTGTTTTTATCTTAACGGAGACTACGGAGTGGCCGGAAGATCCCAGTGGGAACAAAACGGAAAACAAACATAGCTCGGAGCAAGTTGTAAGAAAAGGGTCTAAGAGACTTGCATTCTGACCATCAATGTCGGGCACATGTGTGGGTTCGTTAAAAATCTGAGTTAGGTAATAAGCAATGGAGAAATTGTGATAGAACTTCCCCTCATCATCTGTCTTCTTTGAGGGGGCTATCCATTCCCTGTCCTGAACATTGAAGTTTCTACAGACGGGTATGTTAGGCGAAGGATGAGCAGACAGGATGTGGTTAATATTCTTAGATATGCTCTTAAAGGTAATAACTCCATTGTGGGGGTGATAGCGGGCAAATATCAACGCAGTGATGTGAGCAAGTGCAATTGGAAAGCACATACAGAGCAATTTAGCGTATTCTTTGGAGATGTCACTGCAATATTGAAAGCCATCCTTAGTGTATGCACATATTTCATGCCCATGACGCTCTTGGGAGTCAGATTTGGATGTTAAGTAAGAGTATCTTTTAATTACGAACTATTCTAGGGAAATAGTCGGTCCAATGCCAATTTTGATCAGAAAAAATAGGTCTGATTAAGTCTCCTGTATAATTGGATTTGAACCTCTGGAAGGTTAGAACATAGAAGTCTGATATTAGAGAAAGGGTGTGATAGTGGGGGGGGTTACGTTGAAAGTTGGCGTTCTGGGTTTTTCGTGTATTTTTCAAGATACTTTTCATGATGGAGTTTTGGGGTTTGTAGAGTAATTCGACAGACGTGGTTAGAGCAGAACAGAGAGGGAAAGTAAGGAAGAAAAAGAAGTAACGAAATTTTCTTGTAGACCATAAGTTAAAGCCGTGACAATTACTCACTAATATGGCCCCGAGAAGCCTCACCAGACGCTACTGCATGGCCCAGAATCCATCCACCAAATGGCAATACAGTAGCCCCAGTACTTTACACCTACTGATAGGACGGCCTCCTCAGTGGTTACTCCAAGGTTCGAGCCCCTGACTATCAGGCAGATAACGTCAGCTCAGAAAAACCTTTACCTCCAGCACCCTTATTAGTGAAATGTTTACAAGGATAGAAATAGAAACAGAAAATGTCCGATAGCTCAGTCTACTGCTAATGCAAAACTTCTGCCGAACTAGACTATTATTTTCTGCGCATACAAAAATTCAATTCATTTCTTCAAGTCGTTTAATATTAAATCTTTCTTATCTATATCTCGATATCTACTGTGATAGGGAATGCGGCTGAACCGCTAGAAGTTTCGGTGTCGATTCTAGCTGCTGGTATCCAAGTCATGTTTTTAAATATTTGAAATCATATATTTGTATATTAGGTACAATATAATATTCAAAGACATATGCATGTATTAAAATGTGTTTAAGCGTATTTTACGACGCAGCCAGTATATATCCCCATATATAATAAAATGACTGCAGAGATTTCCCTCTGCACCAAAGTATCGTAGTTTTGAAACAAAATATACCACATATAAATTCAATACATGTAGGTTAATAGCCAATATCTTACGTAGCTTTCAAACACCATTTTAAACACAGTCAGTCGTGATAATAAAATATTACATTGCATCCTACGAGCAACACCATCACAATCACAATATTGTCAGAGGAAGGAGTCCCTATATTTCACTCTATATATTTAGTCCTACTACTTTTACTAGTTATCATCAGGATTAATTCTACACGTTCCACATATTCTGTGATTACATCGACCGTAACTGGTTCATAAATACATACACCTAACATAATCTTTTCAATTTCCGATTCATAAATAATAAAAGCTCCTTCGCCACAGTTCGTCCATTTTTATTGGCTGAGCTCAAAAATTCTCATATTCCGGAATCCAGTTCTACGATTTACAAACGAACGCTTACGAAAATTAAAATATGGCGTCACTAATATGCATATTACGACGTCTTCGTAAAAACAATATAAAAATTCAACAGGTCTTGCTGTCGAGTTTTTTCTACCATTAAATACACAAAGTATAGCTTTTTTTAAACATTTATTAATATGTATATATTGAAGACTTTAACTCCCAAATATTTGCGTCTTTTATTTTAAGATTTCTACTAAAAATGAAAGGCAAACAATAAAAATACGCTAGTTTATTTGTAAATTATTATATTTTTTCCATGCGATTTGACAAGATTTATAGGTTTTCCGGTACTATAATAATGATTATCGTATAGAAAATTGCCGCAGACAAATACTTTTTATGTAATAAGGTTATGCTTTCCGACGGCAAACCAAACAACGCGCGCACGTGCGTCGTTTGTCTTATGACAAGACTATTCGTTATTCGTTTACAGATTATCTGTAAACCTATGAAAGACGGTGAGAAACAGTGAGTATCTCACTACTGATGCAATTCTCTATCTATATAAAAGCCAAGTATGTCCATGGATGGAGTACTGTTGCCACATCTGGACAGGAGCTGCTAAAAACAGCCTATCCTAATACTTTGTTTCGAACTTTTATTTTTGTAAATTGAATGTTTAGTCTGTAATCTATGAAGATCCTTAGACGAAAATTAAGAAAATGTTGGAAAGTAAATCAGTTACAGGAAAGAGGCAAGCTCGTTCACGTCTGCCAACAAATATATCCATATATAATATTTTGATTGTAGAAATGGCCATCTGGACCAAAGTACCGTAGGCCTGCAACAACAGATGCCACATAAATATTTATGTCTCGACTATTAGCCACTATCTTATCTAACTTTAGAATAACATTTTAGACACATTTGCTTGTTATTGTAAAATCCTTCATTTTATCCAATGAGTAACAGCATCACAATCGCATCATCTTTAGAAGAAGTAGTTCCTATTTTTCCATCTAAATATAAAGTCCTCCCATCGCCAACCCCCAATCAACAGCGGGAGGAAATAAAGACCTTCTACAGATATTTTGCTTGCACCTTTATAAACTGGATCATGTACTCATATACATAACATAGTCTGTCCAGTTCCCGATTCAAAAATAATAAATTCTATACATCATATATATATATATATTTATTAGATATATTTATTAGATATATGGTATATATCGTATATATTCTATATGTATTACATATATATCATATATATTACATTATATTATATATATATATTTATATAGATTACATATATATATATATATCATATATATTACATTATATTATATAGATTTATATAGATTACATATATATTATATATATTTATTAGATATATTATATATCACATATATATGTATTGCATATATTGTATATAGCGCACATATTATATTATATATATTATTAAATATATTATATGTTATATATACACATATATATCATATATATTATATCACACACACACATATGTGTGTATATATATAAAATATAAATCTTGTCGCCAAGTTGTATATGTACCATTTTTTTTTAACGGATCAAGTTAGAAAGGGGTTGAGGGAGAAAAGAGAAAATGAAAAGGGAGACAAGAGTAAAAGAGAGGAAGAAGGGATCTTAAAAAAAAACAAGAGAAGCGGGGAGAGATAGAGAAATAGACATAGTTGGAGGAGAGGAAGAGAAGAACGGTTGAAGTGGAAAGTCACCTTCCTAAATCTATTTTTAGAACAGATAAATATAGTCAATTTCACCCAGACAGGCATATAACTAAGGTGGATTTATTTTAATGCAGAATTATAATCTATAATTATCGTTCAAACACGGTAGCATTTGAATATATGGTTAAATAGCAGTTTTAGTCGTTTAGAACTGCTTTAAAGCTTCACCGCTCACTCATTTTTCGACCAAATTTCAAAAAATTATTATAGTTTATAGATCACATTCTCAACTATATTATAAAAAATTTCAATAAAATAAAAGTTATGATGAATTTTCTGACATTTAAAATCGTAAAAATTCGTAAGGAGGTGAGCGACGCATTTTATCGCTGTTTTCCATAGCAACCACGTCCCGTCAGCGACTTCTGTTACTACTAATTCACTGCTGTTGCGGAAAGAGAAGTAACAAGTTAAACAGAGACAACGAAAGCATGAAAGGGAGATAATTGGGGGGATTTTATTGAAAGCAGACGAGTGCCTTACATTGTTATTACATGTGATTATGGGGCAAAAATTAAGACTAAAATTAAACAAAGAATAAGTGATTTTATTGGAAGCCTGAAAAAATCATGGATTACAATAGAAAAATGCGAGCATTAAGATTTTTTTTAATTCAATTTATAACATTATATAATCAATTGTTAATAACAGTATATAATCGTTTATAACATTATATAATTGTTTATAACATTATATAATTGTTTATAACATTATATGATTGTATATAACATTATATAATCAATTGTTAATGTTATGTTAAGTTATAAATTTATTATATTTTTTATTAGAAAATCTTGTGCTTTTCTCTTCCAGTTTTAACAACACGTCCTTTAATTTTCCATGTTTAAGTTTAACCATATTACTTTTTATGCTCGCATTTTTCTATTGTAATATATATATATATATATATATATATATATATATATATATATATATATATATATATATATATTGTCTAGCCACACTAAGTTGTGATACAACGAAACAGTACTGTATGTAGATGACAAATTAAACCCTCCCCCTCTTTGGGTTGAGGACTTTGTAAACATATTTTCACCCGACGCGTATTTAAACAATTAAGTGAAGCCCACTATTTATTTCTTTGTAAACAAATGATGGTTTAAGCACTTTTTGCGACGGGCGAGCGTGGATTTAATACACATTCGAGGAGAAATATTTACGGCGCTGATTCGTAGCCCCATAGTTAGAGCTGTCCACTGTTAACGCGACGGTTATAGGTTCGATCCACGGCTGGGGAAAGGTGTTTGTCTAGCCGCACTGATGAGTTGTGACACAACGAAACAGTACTGTATGTGGATGACATATATATATATATATATATATATATATATATATATATTTATTTATTTATTTATATATAGTAAGTTATAAAATATATATGGCGATTAAGCTACACTGAATATTCCGCGTTTCATCCACTCTAGGACTCTTCAGGCTTATGCGCAAATTTTGTGGTTGTTTGTCGTTTTTATATACGCATCTTCTATTGAGATTTTAGTCAGCCAATCAGCTTTCTAGTATCCACCACGTCCTTTTTATCAGCCAATGAGCATGCACTTATCGGACAAAGACCTATTTGACCTCTGGTTGACCTGCTCCTTTGTGTGTGCTCTATTTAGCCTGGATATCTAGTTTCTTCATGTTTTAAATCTAGCTTAGAGTTATATATATATATATATATATATATATAGGTATATATATATATATATATATATATATATATATATATATATATATTTATAACTACTTCATTTACTCACATAAATTTATTCGAAAGTATAGATTTATGCGTAAACTTATTTAAAAGTATTTACCTCAAAAGTGCTCAATACGTAGGTAGAGCTAGTTAGTAATTTATAAAATATATATGGCGATTAAGCTACACTGAACATTCCGCGTTTCATCCACTCTAGGATTCCTCATAAGGCGCATAAGCCCGAGGAATCCTAGAGTGGATGAAACGCCGAATATTTAGTGTAGCTTAATCGCCATATATATTTCATAAATTACTATATATTTATATATATTAGGTTTATATATATATATATATATATATATATATATATATATATATGTATATATATATATATATATATATATATATATATATATATATATATAGTACCTATCGTTGACTCGGTTACAAAAGAGTCTAAAAGAAATTGTCTCTGATTTATGAATGTATGAAAGGTTATGAAAAGGGGATATGGGTGTAGCTTCAAACGAACACATGTGCATGAACAATAATTAGGGTTCCCCATTATTAGAGATCCCCACGTGAGTGAGCGATGTAACTCGTAAAAATCTCCCCCATTCACATGGTGAGAGCATCATGGAAAGTTCGGTAGCTCTACACCAAATGGTGCGAGCGTGCATAGGGTTCCCGTTTATAAGTTACACCTCTGGGTCCCCCACCCCATAAATGATGGTGACCGTTGTAACTCGTGAAACTTTCCACCTCATTGTGGGTTATCCTGCAATATTTCATAACTTTGCGAGTATAAATAAAACGGCATGAGCGTGCACAGGGATCCAATTATAAGTGACCCCACTGGGACCCCACTCCCGTTGGTGTGGGTAAACCGTAAAAACCTTCCCCTCTCTATAGTGAGTTATTCTGCTGAATGATGTAGGGCTACATGGAACAGTGTGCATAGGCCCTCGTTAGTGGGAGGGTGACTTTATCGTACACATTGGTGCACCTTAATATCATTGTACGGTCAGTTTAGCAGTTTAGTATAATAGTAAACGATATGGAAGCGTATTCGTGTAAAAACGGACAAACACATACACACACACACACACATATATATATATATATATATATATATATATATATATATATATATATATATACGATATGATGATTGCAACGTCTTGTCAGACGAGTGCCACTCTCTCAGACACTTAAAGTCCATGAGCCCAAAAATGACTTCCATCGCCACAGGACCATTTTAATAGACAAATGCCTGAGGGGAGTATCTATACACAGATGATGTTACAAAGTCTTAGCTTTGTACGACAGCTAAGTCTCTCTCTCTCTCTCTCTCTCTCTCTCTCTCTCTCTCTCTCTCTCTCTCGGTTTAAAATGTTGAGATTCAGCTGAGATCCAGCAACAAGCTAGAGCAAGATAGCCAGCAACAAGTTAAACTGCAGACTAGCTTAATTCGGGTACTGGTCTCCCGCTTTATGTTTTTTTAAATCAGAGATTTGCTTCTCCTAGAAAGGTTGCCTTCACCACGGTTTACAGGAGCGCTCTCCACCCCAACACACACATACATACACACAAATATACACGGTACTAGTTGGCCGTTGATCCCGAAAAAGGGTTCATTCGCCCTTTGGTAGGTATTGTTTTTAATCCTACAGGGAGACTAGCCACCGTCCTCACCAAACAAGTCTGGTGGGGGAATCAGTTTAGTCGCCGGTGACCCGACAATGAGGCAGATAGTACTTGGTTACATGGTACCAGTAGCATATGACATGACCTAACACACACACACACACACACACACAAACACACACACACACACACACACATATATATATATATGTATTTATATATATTCATAGATTTGTATATGAATGTAGCAAAAAAAAACTAACAAATGATACAAATGGGTCAGCAATTCAATAAGTGTAACCGTTCATAATCCAATATTTCGTTTATTTTTCCAGTTTTCAGAGATTTTAGACTTTCCGAAGATGTCGTGTTTTGGGGCCGGCCACGTTGTTATCGGTTTAATTTAGAAAAATACATAAGTTCTTCTTTCGAACCAAAGAAAAGCTTCATGTAACAAAAATGTAACTAAATGTAACATTAGTTCATTTTTTGAACCGAATAAAAGTTTCATGTTACGTCAAAACACACACACAAAGATTACCTAAAGTCGTAAAAGAGTAACTTTTATTGCGTTTAGTAATATTTAAGTGTTAGATGTTTGAATTTTTTATCTATTTTTTTGTTTGTTGACTTCTCTGATTATATATATATATATATATATATATATATATAAATAATCTATATATCTATAAAAGTGAACGTGTCTGTGTGTCTGTGTGTGTTTGTCTGTGTGTCGCAATAATTCTGTTAATTTTTAGTCTACAGACTCGAAATTACAGGGTACTGAGATTTGGGAAAATCTATGTGATCCGTTCTCGGCCAGAAATTTGGCTGTGAACGTGTCAAAGTTCAACGATTTGACCTTTGAGAACTCTACCAAACTCCTCCGACAATTTATGGTCTAAACACTCGAATTTTTTTATATAGGTTCCTTGGACATGGATCTAACATAATAACTGGATTTGATCCCAAAACAATAAATGTTAAGGAGTTCAAATAGGGGTCAAAGTTAAAAAACATTACCGTTTTTTTTTTGTTTTTTTTTTGCTCAGCATACACCTCCAAAAACCCTGGCAACGCCGGGCACCCATGCTAGTATATATATATATATATATATATATATATATATATATATATATATATATATATATATATATATATATATGTATATGTATGTATGTACGTATTCATGTACATATATATATATATATATATATATATATATATATATATATATATATATATATATATATAAATATATATTTATGTATATACAAATTTATATAGATATACATTTATGTGTATTCAGGTATATATTTATATGTATCTAAATTTATATATTAATTTTTATATATTCACATATAATTATCCACTGGGAAAAATATTTTAAAGACATTACATATGCCGCTCCCAATTTGGGGGCAACAGATTGATAAAAAGGAAAATTATTCCCAAATCGCATTTAGGTAAAACTGCACTTTCGTATACATAATTTAATTCATTCGAAAAGTATAGCTAACTAAAACAAATAAACCATATATATATATATATATATATATATATATATATATATATATATATATATATATATATATATATATACTAACATGGGTGCCCGGCATTGTCCGGGTGTTTGGAGTTGAGTTGTGTGTTAAGCCCCTCCCCCAAAAAAAAGTGTTAGTAAGAAAACAGGCTTGAACCCGTACCGCGAACGAGGAAAAGAACGGGAAAAAACGTGACATCTTTGCTCTTACGATCGCCGCCAAACCGGAAGTGACGTAGGTTGGAATTAAGGCTAGACAATCGAAAAGAGGAAATGACTCTCGAAAATATCGGTGAAAAAAACAACCTCTCCCTGTAAAAAAGTTTCAAGTTGAGGGTGAAAACTTAATGTTTTTAGCCAATTTTTCGGTATTTGTCGCCTGAAGGGTCGAGCTTCAAAACGATACTGGTCTTGTGAAAATCCTTCGCCTCTGTTGAAAGTTTTAGGCAGACATGCAAACATACATACATTTATATATCGGTAGCTCAAATTTTCGACCCAAAGCAATTAAAATGTTTGCCCTATCTCTAAATACGCTTTATGTAAAATTTCAACTGTTTAGACCAGAAATTGTCTGAGTAATTTAATAGAAACCGCAGGGGTTAGATTATTTTTTAAATTGACCCTTATTATAACCCCTTAACATTTATTGTTTTGGGCTCAAATAAAGTTACTAAGTTAGATCCATGTGCAAGGAACCTATATCTAAACTTTCAATAGTTTAGAGCCAAAATTGGCGGAGCAGTTTGGTAGAGTTCTCAAAGGTCAAATAAGTAATCCTTGACCCCTCCACAGCAAAATTTCTGGCTGACAACGGATTACAAATATTTTCTCACATCTCAGTACCCTGTATATTAAATTTCGAGTCTGTTGACCGAAAATTGACAGAGTTATTGCGTAGGGAAATTACACCGAGAGACAAACACCGACACACTTTCATATAGATATATAGATAGTCATATAAAATATATATTAATATATATATATATATATATATAAAATATATATTAATATACATATATATAAAGATATATATACATATATATATATATATATATGAATATATATGAATATATATGTATATATCCATATATCTAACATATAGACAAAATATATTCATAAAAATATATATGTAAACATATTTATATTCATATATATAAATATGGAAATACTCTTTTATACAGCGTGCCCCATTTTCTTAAATGTCTGTGTTTAATTAATTTTTTTTTTATCACACAGTTTATAGAATGGAAATTTATGCTGACTGAATTGCGAAAGATAATGTCTCTTAAGTAGCCTCCATTCTCGGCTTTGCAAAGTCGAGCTCTTTCTAAGCTATTCTTTATGACAGTTCTTAACATCGGAAGTTGTAGGGACAGAATTTCCTCCGTATGTTTGCCTTAAGTTCTTGGATGCTTCGAGGCTTATTTGTATACACTTTGTCTTTAAGATATCCCCAAAGGCAAAAGTCTTGTTCTGTCAAATAAGATGAACGTGGAGACCATTCAAAATCGCGATTTCAAGAGATTTTTCTACCCTGAAACATCATAGTTAATAACTGCATTGTTGCTCAAGCTGTATGTGCAGTTGCTCCATTTTGTTTGCCACCAATACCCTGTCATGTTTACTAACTGAGGTTGAACAAATGCAATAGCATATCTTTTAAGATGATATTGAACATTGAAATGGCGCATATAAGATCTTTGCATTGAAACACGTGACCGTCCATTTTCAAAGTGAAATTCAATTATCCTCACTCGTTGTTCTGTTGTAAACTTATCTATACCAAAAATTTCCAAAGATTCTATTTTATAATTCTGAAAAGACAAATTAAAATATCTTAAAAAAAAAAATTATTGAATTTTTAAAATGTAAAGTGCCTTATGGGCCAGCCCGTATATATATATATATATATATATATATATATATATATATATATATATATATATATATATATATATATATATATATATATATATGTATATATATATATATATACAGAGATAGAGAGAGAGATATTCATATCTGTAAATAAATATATATATTTATTTGTATATATATATATATATATATATATATATATGTAACCAATTATGTATATTCATATATATGAATATATATAAATATATGTTCATATATACATATATAAATATATATATATATATTTATATGAATATATATATTTATACATATATAAATATATATGTATATATAAATATAATTTATATATATATATATATATATATTCCAAAATATATAAATATATATATATATATATTCCAAAATATATAAATATCTATATCTATATATATATATATATATATATATATATATATATATATATATATGCATATATGCTCCAGTTTCTGAAGATGGCTTCACGAAGTTCATTTTTTGTGGAATATTGTTTGCCATTTCGATAAACCTCTCTTGTCATCTATCCCCACACATTTTCAATTGGGTTCAAGTCCGGTGAGCATGCAGGATGTCCCAAGAGATGAACCATTTTCTTGTAGAAAGCTCAAGGTCCGTCTTGTAGTGGGATTGCGGCATGATCCTGTTGGAATAACCATCCATCCCACACAAACGGTGACCCATCATCAAAGATGGTTTTTGTAGCATGCTAACATAACCAGCTGCTATCTGACGACCCTGCAACACCTGGAGCTCCATCGTCCTTCTGTAAGAAAAAACACCCCATACCATTACGGACCCTCTACCATTATGACGTGTGGAAAAATTTCAAGGGGCATGTTTTTGTCATACCAATATCGGTGGAAGCCATTAGGACCATCTAAATTGAATTTTTTCTCATCAGAAAACAGGACTTGCTTCCACTTCTCAACGTGACATGTTTGTGGATTTACGACCAAACCATAAACGGTCCACTTTGTGACGTGGAAGCAATCGAGACATTTGTTTGCTTTTTATTTATCATGCCTTTTTGTTGTAAGTGTCGTCTGATGGTTATTGGATTGCAATCAGCATCTGTAACCGACTTTATTTGACTAAAAGGTCTTCTGTCATTCATAACAACTCGTCTGATTCTCCTACTCAATCCAGTAGAAATTGGGGGAGGGACATACCAAAGGATTTTGCTTTTCCGTAATTCTCAGTATTCCTTAGAAAGTTGCAAATAACAGTTTTACTGCGATTTACCTTAGCAGCTATCACTCGCTGTGACAAACCTTGCTTATGGAATCCTAGAATTCGACAGCGCTCAACTTCGGTTATTTTTTATTTTTTTTTTTGCTTTAGGCATGGTAACACCTTTACACAGTGACTGCTAATCTCAAACTGAACTAAAAACATGGTAAATGTTTCGTTTAGGTCCACCTCCACAATTTTCTTTAAAATGACGACATTTATATGGTTTTCGACTATGCTGAATACGAAAATCGCATTGAAATGTTGCAGAGATAAGTAGTTATCAAGATAGTAAAAAAATGCATTATGCACGATAATTTTGGCGGCCATTTTTTACGCGCATGCGCGCGCCCTAAGCAATCAGAATTTTACACGAAGGAAAAAAACCAAATGGCCGCTAAAATTACCGTGCATAATGCATTTTTTTCTATCTTGATAACTACTTATCTCTGCAACATTTCAATGCGATTTTCGTATTCAGCATAGTCGAAAACCTATAAATGTCGTCATTTTAAAGAAAATTGTGGAGGTGGACCTAAACGAAACATTTACCAAAAACATTTGTATTACGATAAATCTAACAATTTATACCTTTGGTCTGATAATTTTGATCATGTCTAAAATGCCTAATTTAATAAAAATGTAAATTTCTAAATGAAATTTTGGGAATGTGCATTTTGTTTCCATAAACTTTTTAGATTGTAGTATTAGTAACCTTAAGTGGGAAGAGTTTAAAAACTATCCTTAAAAGTTTCTTTGTAAAGATTTAAGTGGTCTTAAATTCTTGATCAGTAGTGTACATACATATATATATATATATATATATATATATATATATATATATATATATATATATATATATATGTGTGTATGTATACGTATGTATATACAAACAAATATAGATATATATACACATAGATACATATATATATATGCATGCACATACATGTATATATATGTATATGGTATATGTTCATACATATAAAGATACATACATCTATATATATACAGATATATACATATAAATACATGTACATATATACATATTAATATATACATACATGTGCATACATGTACATATATACATATATACATAAACATATACATACAAATTTATATATACATGTATATTTGTGCATATAAATGCATATATATACATACATATACATGCATTTTATATATATGTACATACATATATACATATATATATACACACGTATACATACATATATATACATTTATATGCATATATACATAAATATTCATATACATACATATATACACATACGTACATGTATATGTACATATACATAAATGTATACACATATAAATACACATATATACATATACGTATATATATATATATGTATATATATATATGTGTGTGTGTGTGTGTGTGTGTGTGTGTGTGTGTGTGTGTGTGATTGCAACGTCTTGTCAGACAAGTGCCGCTTCCTCAGACACTTAAAGTCCATGAGCCCAAACATGACTTCCATCGCCACAGGACCATTTTAATAGACAAATGCCTGAGTATCTATACACAGATAATGTTACAGAGTCTTGGCTTTGTACGACAGCTAAGTCTCTCTCTCGGTTCAAAATGTTGAGGTCCAGCAAGAAGAAAGAGCAAGATAACCAGCAACAAGTTAAACTGCAGACTAGCTTAATGCGGGTACTGATCTCCCGCTTTATGTTCTTTTTTAATCAGAGATTTGCTTCTCCTAGAAAGGTTGCCTTCACCACGGCTTACGGGAGCCTTCTCCACCCCAACGCACACATGTATACTCACAAACACACACGGTGCTAGTTGGCCGTTGACCCGAAAAAGGGTTAATTCGCCCCTTTGTAACGTCTTGTTTTTAATTATTCAGGGAGACTAGCCATCCTCTTCACCAAACAAGTCTGGTGGGGGAACCAGTTAAGGCACCGGTGACCCGACCATGAGGCAGGTAGTACTGGGTTACATGGTACCAGTAGCATATGACATGAACTGACATATATATATATATATATATATATATATATATATATATATATATATATATATATATATATACATACCCATATATGCACATACACATACATGTGTACAGATATATGTGCATATACATACATGTATACATGTACATACATATATATACGTACATATACATACATATATATACATATATATACATCTACATATATAGTCTTTGAAGTTTTTAACCTTTAAAACTATACAAAAAATATTTTTTATCATTCTTTTTATCATATATATAGACATATACACATGTAAACATTAAAATACTTATATATATATACATATATATAAATACATACGTATATATATGCACACATATACATATATATGCATATATATGCATAATCTGCAAACGTGTATCTATAAATATACATACTTATATATGTATACATATACATACATGTATATATACACATACATGTATATACATACATATACATACATACGTATATTAATTATGTGTATATATACACGTATTTATATATATTCGTATATATAGACATACATATATATATATACATACGTACATATACACACATATAAATAATGATATATATATACATATAACTATATACACGTATAAATACGTATATATATTTATACGCATACATTCATATATATGCATCTATTTAGATATATGTATATATACGTATATATATGTGTATATATACATATATATAAAATATACATACACGCAAGTCTATATATATGTATGTCTATAAAAGTTTGTATATAAACATATAAGTATACAGACGTATATATATATATATATATATATATATATATATATATGCATATATATATATATATACGTACGTATACGCATACAAATGTATATATACAAATATTTATATATAGTACGTATATACATATGTATGTTGGTTGGTTGCTTTTGTTTTACGGCATATCAACCATTTTCGGGTTATTTAATGCCGAATCCAAAGATTTTGAAGAAAAATTTTTTTAATAGAGTATATTTGTTGTTTTCACGTCGGTTTCTATTTAACCCATAGTTGGAACCCTAACAGGTACTACCACTCTGGGTCAGAGTGGACCTGGGAGCAATGGTAATTAAAGGGTGGCTTCACACACCCCAAAGCCCACAAGCTGGGGCCTCACCACTGGATATAGTTTAAGGTCATATCCAGGACCCCGCTTGAGAGACTTTTACCCTCTGCAGGGGGGCAGTCGGCGTATTCTAATACCCCACCGACAGGGCCACATATGTATGTATATACATATGTATGTATATATATATATGTATGTGTATATGCATGCGTACATATATACTATGTATATATATATATATATATATATATATATATATATATATATATATGTATGTACTTATACATATGTCTACATATACGCATATATATATACAGATATGTGATTATATATGTGTATATATACACGTATTTATATATATTCGTATATATAGACGTATATATAATTATATTTCCATATATAGTTGTATACGTATATATAGTTATGTACGAATATAAAGGTATATATATATCTATATATATATATATATATACGTATATATACACATATATACATACGTAAATATAAAGCTATATATACACAGACGTATATGTACATACATTTATATACATATGTAGATATACATACATGCATATACATACGTGTATATACATAAGTATATATACATAAGTATATATATACATATATTTGTACGTAGGTATATATACATACACATAGATATTCATGCATACTTGTATACGTATAACTATACTTACGTATTTATTTGCACACGTATATATACACATACGTATTTATATAAATTTATACATACATTTATACATGTATAAATGCATATATACATACATGTATTATGGCTTCCTTCAGTCTTGACAGACAATGGATACCCACTAAGTCGACATTGTTGAATACCTGTGGCAAGTGGAGGTTCAGGTCGACTGGAAAAAATGACGACAAAAACGGAAAGACATACAGCGCGTTTCTTCAGATGCTGCACTTCAATTTCTTGTTCTGTGTCGGTGGAGGAGAAATCCTTCACGACTGAGACAATTTTAATTTTTTGGCCCTTTTCTCCTCATTAAAAAACGACCCTGGTGTCTACAGCGCGTAGCCTTCACAAATTATCACCCATCATCTGGTATTTGTCAGACTCAAAGTTGCTTCACTTTCGTGATCTGAAGAGAACCGCCGAACCGGTGTGTCAATGTGGTTCTGCCATACATATACATATGTGTGTGTGTTGTGTGTGTGTGTGTGTGTGTATGTGTGAGAGAGAGAGAGAGAGAGAGAGAGAGAGAATATTATACTGCGTTAAAGACCCCAGTTTCCGAGAAGACAATTATAAACAGAGGCGGAAGGGCGTCTTCCAATGGATACCAGTTATTTTCCCTCTTTGTCTTTTGTCATTTCGCATTTTAAAATCAGATTTATGTGGGATCACTTGAAGTAGTAGGACGTCGTACGATTAGGTTCTGCAAATTAGGTAACAGTGTTTACTTCCGATGTATCTCAAATACCGGAACTCGTGTAAATCCGCGAAATCCCCAACGTTCTTGTGCGAAGATGAATGCAAACAGGCTGCATTATCGAGAGATGTGTTCGAAAACGAGCACGTTTTACCATGGGTCAAAGGTCAGAGAAGGGTATTGTTTAATACTTTTCCGCCTTGTTTATCTTAGATTCCGTCCACGATGGTTCAAACGTATTTTGAATCGAAGTGACTATTCGCAGCCGGCTGCGGCTATTCTAAAATGCTATTCGCAGCCGGCCGGCGGCGAAACCGGAAGTTGTCGAGTCGACGGTATTGATCTCAAAATTATAAAAAAAAAAACCTTACCAGAAATTTATATTCACTTTATTGAAAAGAGCATACAATTTCACATTGAACCTGAAAATTACGTAAAAATTGAACTAATAGAAAAATTTAGATCGATTTTTAAAGTTAAAAAAGTTTTTAAAAAGTTAACTCGTAAAAATCAATGTATTTGTATACGTAAAAAAATGGCTGCTTGTAACATCGGAGAAACGCGCTTAGACATTTTGTAAACATTGTTTTTAAAAAATAAAAAAATAATACTTCTATTATGTTTTAAACGACTGTAATAGTTTATTTTGGAAGTATATTTCATAAGGAAAATAAACAACCCACTTTAAAAACAGAAATTACGAGTTTTATATATTTTATTCGCAGTTTTTTGTTGGGGGTGTCAAAAATTCCGCCTAAAATTCTGATACACCTAGCGGGCGGGCAACGAAGCCTGTAAAATGGCGACAGGTAGAGCCAGTCTCCAGGGGTTAATACCATCTAAACGGTAAATTTGCTGTGGGGTTGATTATCAGATTCGTTGTCAGCGAACCGAAAACCTGTGTAAGAAGGCAGGACTAAAGTGATCGGTGTTATGAAAGAATGGTAATATCGCGGTTCAAAAATATCAGTAAATACGCTAATTTTATTAAAAATAAACTTTGCCAAAAAACACAAATTATTTACTAAAAACAAAAATATTTCGCAACTGAGCAAGTGATAAGCCACGCCCATGCCGTTCTCTGCATGAGTACCCCAAATTCTCCGCTGTGTTAGTAATGAAAAACTAAAACAAATAATTAAAATGAAAAGACATGTTAAATTCTCCGCTCAAAATAAAAAATGGGAGAGAGAAAAATTAAATTCGCCACTGTGTTGGTAATTAAAAATTAAAACAACTTATTTTTTACTTGTAAACTGGTTTATTAATTGTAGAAAACAAAAATAAACGGGAGAAAAAAGCAGCTCAAAATGAAAGAAATTGTTAAATTCTATTACAAAAGAAAACAAATTATTTTTACAATTCTAGCCAAGAATTTACTTAAGATTTGTCTGACGTCACTTCCGGTTAGCTGATGCGACCGGCTGCGAATAGCATTTTAGAATAGCCGCAGCCGGCTGCGAATATCAACGGCCTTTTGAATATAAGCATATGTTCCAAAAGAGATTTGCGCACACGCTCCTTTCGTACAAAAGAAAATATAACAGTAAAAAACGTAATAAAAAAAAACTCTTACCGTAATTTGTTCCAAAATAAAATCAAAACTTTATATATATATATATAGAGAGAGAGAGAGCGAGAGAGCGAGAGAGCGAGAGAGAGAGAGCGAGAGAGAGGGAGAGAGAGAGAGAGAGAGAGAAAGAGAGAGAGAGAGAGAAAACTAGAGCTCGAATAAAAGCTGACAAACAAAAGTCTCCAATATTTATATTTTTTTCTTTGTTAAAATGAAACCGTCTACCCGTAAATTGGAACAGCATTTGTTTATTTCTACGTAAAAGTTTCTGATTGGCTGAAATTTACAGGGCATAACTGATGTACTTGTTAGGCCAGTTTATTAGCAATCAATTGTTGTGTTTTTTGTTTTTTTTTTCCACATGTAACAACTGTTGACAAATTTAGTGAAATATTCTGAGAAAGCAAACTGTTTTGAATTATTCTTATAAACGCAGATATAAAATTAAATAAAGGATTTATTTATAAAAAGCAAATTTTCAATCGTAAACAGCGTCGATGAACAGTTTAACCAACTACCTGTCTATGTAACTCTATACGCGGATTATTTTCAGCTGACTTCATAAGTCTATAATAAGTCCGGGTCATTGATTTTAAATGTAAACAAGTTTTTGCTGGGTCGTTTCGTTAAATACAATATTCAGTGACCTATATCCTCGAGGCGTCTTCAAGTCTTGAAAACAGTGACTCGCGTGAAAAAAAAAAAAAAAAAAAAAGAAGAAAAAAAAGGGGGTGATGTCCCGATAATTAGTGATTGTACACTCTCCCAAGACAAGGCATAAGTCTTGGGATATGTGCTGCTGCTGCTGCTGCTGTGATACAGGGATAAGCGCCCTTTTAAGGGAGCTCGAATTTCCTACATTTTAAAACGTTGAATATGAATTTTGTTTTCCTCGTGGGGAGACGAGTAAAATCAAGATAATAGTGTTCCTATTTACTTGCCTCCCCACGATGGCAGAGTTAGACACAAGGTCGGTTTTTAATGTCAGGAAAATTCAGCTCCCTAAATAGGGACACTCTGGATAGGAACAAAAATAAAAATTATCTTAGTCCAGAAGGATATCTCCTCCATTGATCGAGGGTAGAAAATGTGAAAAGTAGTATCAGAACAGATACTACACTTTGTGATTTTTATCTTTATTTTCTGCAAATGTAAAAATGACAGATGTTAAACAACAAAAAAATAAAAAAATAATTAAATAAATAAAAATAAAACAAAACAATTAGGCACAAGGCCAACTCCAAAAAATCGGGAGGGTCAATTCACGCCTCTCATTTTGAAATGTCTATTAAAAAGTAAATAATTAATTTATGTTTAATAGTTTTATATATCACAAATTGAAGAGAAAAGGTCAATAAATAATATATTCAAATTTAAAACAAAAAAAAAATCCCTTTTTTAGAAATTTACCTGTAAAGTCCGAAGTTTAAAACCTTTTTTTTTTTAAAAAAACACATTGTTTTTTTTTTGTTTTTTTTTTTTAATAAAACCTTGGTCCTTGCTCCTTTAATTGAAAAAAAAATTAGGGCTTGAATTACATTTTTCGAGGAGTTATAAGCTTGGAAAGATGGGGTGGAATTATTCACTATTTTCACGAAATTTCTGACACTGCTGTTGTGAGTCCGTAGTCATCCTTGTTACTGTGTTTATTTACTTGTCTAAGGAGTTCCCCTAGCTAAAGTTCTCAAATGCAACAATCACTCCTGGGGTTGTCTTACTTACTGTTCCCATTCCAAAATCAAAGCGATTATTTATTTATTTATTTATTTATGTGGCGGTGGCGGATGTAAACGAGCTCCCCCCACCTACCGTAAAATAAATTCCTTTCCGCGTTTTCTTATTTTTCTGCGGATTATCGTCAATAACAGACTTAACTTTCATATTAGCAAAGATTTTTTTTTAAATCTATTTAATGACTTTTAACTTGGGGACCACTTTAAAATTATAACGCTCCATTAAATTGATACCCCACTTTTCGGTTACTCAGCAAAACTCTCTTTATTAAGATATTTTTGGAATACTATTCCCAAAATAACTGGATTCGGCATTAAATAACCCACAAAGGGTTGATATGCCGTAAAAAAAAAAAAAGGAAGCTATTTTTGTTGTGCAAAAGAAAAAGTTAATAGAATGTTATAATTTAAAAGCGATCCACAACTAAATGAACATTAAATTAACTTTTTCTTTATTTTTATTTTTTATTTTTTCTGCGAATGCGAAAGCTACGTCTGTTCGACGATAATTTTATGGCAGGTGGGAAGCTCGTTCAGATCCACCACGTATTTATTTATTTTTATTTGTTTTTTTATTTGTTTATTTTTGTAAATTATTTATTAATTTTTCATTTTTAGTTCTTTACACTTTATTTCTATGCAAAAGGCCAAGATGGTGTACTTACTGGTGATGTCACCTCGAAATGTAACTACAGCAACCAGTTAAAAAATGCATGTCGTCAATGAAATATAAGTTAACAAGTTGTTGATAAAGTACACCTTTTACACCTCAAATTAAAATTAGTTTTTTTAATTTGAGGTGTAAAAGATGTAGACACGGAAGATACAAAAAAAAAAAAAAAAAAAAAAAAAAAAAAAAAATATCCGACCATAACACCGGGAGCACAAGTTAATATACATCTTTTACACCTCAAATTAAAAAAACTAAAGTTCAAATTAAAAAAACACAACTTCAAATTAAAAAACACAACTTCAAATTAAAAAAACTAAACTTCAAATTAAAATACACAACTTCAAATTAAAAAAATCCAAGTTCAAATTAAATTAAAATTTTATTACATGATAGATAAACCATTTATTCTCCAACAGGGAGGTCCTCTTCCCTGAGACATCTAGCGTGATGGCGTTGAACCCGATTACAGAATGCCTGAGACATGGCAGGAGTTACCACTTGGTAGGCTCGGTCGATGGCGGTCTCCACAAGACGAAGACGGTGCTCCACTTTTGTGATATCTTCCGGTTGTGGCACATGTATAACGCTCGGTAGATCCCTCTTGATGACGGCTTTGATGGCTGACCAGGCCATTTCGATGGGGTTGAGAGCCGGGCTGTATGGAGGCAAGCGAATAAACTCCACTTCTGCAAAAGCTGCCTGGTCGTGTAGTTGTTCCACTCGGGAATGGCACGGGGCGTTGTCAATTACCAAGGCTACCTGTCCGGCATCATATCCCATTGCGAAGACAGAATTGAGTAGTTCTGCAACCCATTGGTTGACATCCGGGTGCTTGTAGGCGCCACGCCTGCGGGTGAAGTTGATGAGTCCCTGTTGACTAATACCAGCAACCATGTGAATATTTGGACCTTTCGAGCCTGGAACATGTAGCACCACTCTCTGGCCCCTCGCGGATCGTCCAACGGTCCGAGTACAAAATAAGTTCACGTTTGACTCATCCAAATACACCACATGTTTACCAGCTCCCAATGCGGCCATAACCCTTTCTACATAGATACGACGTTTTACCTTATTCTCCGGAGTGTTGACATTCTCGGCTTGCTTGTGAACCCGTTTTACAGTGAAGAGTCTACCATCGAGATGGTTATTTATGGTAGTAACGCTGATTGGGGGGTTGATTCCATGCATCTCCGAAATCTTCAAGGCCAACTCCTTGAGAGTGATGGTAGGATCTTCTCCGATTATATCAAGCATGTTGTTGACCATGTCCGGATTCACTTTCCCATGTCGCCTTCCACCCCGCGGCTTATCCTCCACGTCTTGCCCCTTGGCCTGTTTATTCACCCAGGCGTACGCGGTGTTCCTATTTATCCCACAGTTCTCTGCGACAGTTGTCCAGTCCCTGCTATTTCGAGCGGCTTCCAGAATCCGACGCTTAGGAGAATTTCGATTGCGTTTGTACTGACCACGTACTGTGCCTCTCTTGACTCCTCTACTTGATCGCACAACTACCGGAGATCCATTGTTATTTTCCATATTTTAAATTATTGTAATGTTAATTGTTAGAAACTTTTCTTTTTTTATTGTTGCGAGCAACTACAAGTAATAGTGGGTAATTTGCATAAGTGATGTTATGCAAATTACCTTACAAAGTTTGAGTATGAATAATTCTAACATAATGTCACGTGCTTTTAAATTGAACTTGGGTTTATTTAATTTGATGTTGTCTTTTTTTAATTTGAAGTTATGTTTTTTAATTTGAAGTTTAGTTTTTTTAATTTGAAGTTGTGTTTTTTAATTTGAAGTTGTGCTTTTTTTATTTGAGGTGTAAAAGGTGTAGATAGAAGTATTTTCCTTCTGTTGTATGACATTACCCCACCCACTCCTATGCCTCTTTCACATTCCCACCTTTCCTCTCTTATTTGTATTTGACGCAGCATTCAGCATGGTTTGATTGACCCGGTTTCCTCGTTTACTTCCACGACATTCAATACCATAGCAACCCAGGCATGATTGTCTTGTGAAGTCCACTCTAAATAGCGGCGTAGATCTACTGTTACAGTGAGAGAAAGCTCGTTGCCATCCAGCATCGAGTGTTTCTTATTGGCTATGATTTACAAGGCGTGAGGTGTGTGTGTGTAGTTGCTAGGTAAGTTCACTAGCGAACAGTCTGCTTGCTAAGTCGTAAACATCTATCTTAAAATTTAGTGAAATAGAGAAATCTGTTTGGAATTTAGTGAAATAGAGAAATCTTTATTCTTTAAAGGCCAAGAAAAGGGTATTTACTTGCTCCTCCATCGAACAAATTGGGCACAAGGCCGATTTTTAATGTGAGGAGTGAAGGCGAAATGGGGACCAACTCCCCGGGGAGTAGGGGAGCTGGATAGTGACAATTGGTATGAAGGGTTATCCTTACATTGACCAAGGTCTTATATGTGGGGGTTCCCCCCACATATGGTCTTTGCTTGCAGTATCTGCCGGGACAGATACTACACTTTTAGATATTAAATCCTTTATTCATGTTAAAAATACATTGAAAATCAACAATGAACAAAAAACTTAGGCACATGGCCAACTCAAAAGGGGGGATTGTGGAGGTCGTTGATCATCCTTGTCACTCCAGAACTAAACAAAATCAAAAGTTTCTCCCAGCTAGTATCTTCTTTCACCATAATACCGCATTCACCCTTTCATACTGGGGGACGTCCTACTTAACTCCCAATTTTTAAAACATTTTTTATTGACGTGTAAAAACAAAAAAGATAACAATAAAAATTCATTTATGTCGAAGGGGTGGAACAAAAGGTGATTCCCAGGACCCTCCCAACCCCGTCTAGTTGATAGACTGCCCATTCCACTAGGTTTGTATAAGGAACCTCGCTCAGAGTAATATGTGCATATATTTACGCAAACCTCACAATATATTGTGGGTGGTAAGATTTTGATCAAAAGATTTTGATTTCATTGGTAGTTTAAAATCAATATTTATGATTTTACAAGCTGAACGTCCGGCGTTGCCCGGTCGTACAATACGCTTAAACGTGATATTTTAATTTATGCAGATTGCGTATGTATCATTATAGAATCAATCCTCTATTGAATCTCTATATATAAATTCGTATTCCTCTCTGCTTGTTTGTTTGTTGACAATTTGATTAATCTATATACCTATAAAAGTGAAAATGTCTCTGTGTGTGTGTGTGTGTGTGTGTGTGTGTGTGTGTGTGTGTGTGTGTGTGTGTCTGTGTACATTTCCCTACGCAATAACTCTGTAAATTTTCAGTCTACAGACTCGAAATTTGATATACAGGGTATTGAGATTTGGGAAAATATTTGTAATCCGTTTTCGGCCAGAAATTCGGCTGTTCAGAGGTCAAAGTTCAACAATTCGACCTTTGAGAACCCTACCAAACTCCTCCGCTAATTTTGGGTATAAACACTTGAAATTTTAGATATAGGTTCCTTGGACATGAATCTAACTTAATGACTTGATTTGAGCCCCAAAACAATAAATGTTAAGGGGTCATAATAAGGGTCAAAGTTAAAAAAAAAAAAAATGACCCCTGCGGTCTCTACTAAATTAGCCAGACAATTTCTGGTCTAAACATTTGAGATAGGGCAAGCTTTTTAATCGCTTTGGGTCGAAAATTTGAGCTACCGATATATAAATGTATGTATGTATGTATGTATGTTTGCATGCCTGCCTAACCTTTCGACAGAGGTGACGGATTTTCACAAGATCAGTATCGTTTTGAAGCTCGACCCTCCAGGCGACAAATACCCCAAAATATGCTAAAAACATTAATATCTTCACCCTCAACTGGGCTCTTTTCTACATGGAGGGATCGCTTTTTTCGCAACTCATCCCCTCTTTTCGATTGTCTAGCCTTAATTTAAACCTGCGTCACTTCCGGTTTGACGGTGGCCGTAACAGCAAAGACGTCACGTTTTTTCCCTCCTTCACAGTACGGGTTCGAGCCTGCCTTCCTACTACCACTTTTTTTCTAAACACACACCTCCAAACACCCGGGCAACGTCGGGCTGAAATGCTAGTATATACAAAAATCCTTTACTTTACTCTTTCATTTATTTATTTCTGTATATAGTATGATTCTTGCAAAAATATACAATTAAGAGATCAGCTCATTTGCATATGACATTAAGAAAAATCGATTTTATTAAATAGCGGTATCTTAGTTAATGTCTATAGCGAGAGAATTGTGTTATGTTTCTATTTAAAATCGTTATTTAATGAATTTTAAACAATAATTATATTGAGAATATATTTAATTTAATTAATTTTGAATTATTATTCCAACATCGATTAAAAAAAAAAACTTTTAGAGCTATTTGCCCCTTCGAATCTTCCGAACATTTCATTGGTTTGTTTTTATCATTTTTTAAACGGCTATACAGAAATCGGTACATTTTTACACCTAAAAAATAATAAAGATCTACTGCCCCCCCCCCTATGTTAATCTCATCCATTACAAACTTAAATTTCTAATTAAAACAAATGTAAATTTTTACGACGTGACCCAGCGTCTTTAACTCCTTAAAAATTTAAGACCTACCTTGGGGGGGGGGCTAATACGTTTAAACACTCTTTATAAATAATATGAAAGAAGAAATTAAAAAAAAGAAGAAAATTAGAGTGGTGGATAATTTTTCTATATAAATTTAACGCAAAATGAGCACCCACTTTTTGGCCACAAAGCATTCAATGAAAACTGTAATCTCTAGCATTTTTTTTTTCAAGATTGGCGATCGAGGAGGGGACAAAACATGAAAAATACAATTTGTTTTTTTTTGGGGGGGGGCGGGAATTACATTTGAAACATAAAATAACGATAAATTTGATTAATTTTTATGACACCATTCTGTACTTTCACGTAACAATTTTATAAAAAAAAACGAACCTCAAAATATGACAAATTCCATATTTTTGGAGGGGGGAGGATTACATTATAAACATATAATGACGAAAAATTTAATTTAATCGTTTTTTGAATTAATTCTTGGTAAATGTTCATTTTTCTTTTAGGGTTCTGTCTACATGGCTAATTTTTTTTTTCTCGATCGAACGAGCATTCGCTGCTATTTTTATTGAAACAAAAGTTGTAATGATTTATTTGTAATTATTTTTTTTCGAGGAGGGGGGGCGTTCTTTCCAGGGCTCAATAGTTTCTTCTCTTTGTATTCCTTCTGCCGAAATATCTGGTGGAGAGAGTATCACGTACTTCTTCTTGGGGGGGCGATTACATTTACATGTTTTCATCCATTCTTTTATTTTTGGAATTCTTGTGGGGGTATACGTTGCCAATGATGAAAATGATTAGTATAAGAGGTATGTTCCAAACGGAACTTCATGTCAACCAGGGTAACGCCGGGTACCCATGCTAGTATTATATATATACGAGGAATAATTTGCCTGGGGGACTAATCCGAAACAAAAAAATGATAATAATGTAGTTCGAATTCCTTCTGTGTTTGTTTACAATATCACGTCAGCTGACATTTGGGCTTGACAATGAATGTCCTGGAAATTCACTTCTGAATGAATTTTAATTTTAAATTAAAATATGCAAACAACGAAATCATTTGCGGTGATTTTTAATGGTACCTCTTCTTTTATTGTAAATTGAATTCATAAATAAGAAAAAAAAAGAAAATCAAATAAAATGGTGAGATACAACCGGGATGGAAAACGGGATCATTCGACCTGTGGTCGAATAGCTCTACCACTGAGTTATGTTTTCTAGATGTCAACAAATCTTTTATTTTTCTATGAACAAATTATTCGTTGACATTTTATTTTCTCCCTAACCGGTGCAACTTCTATAATTTGTTTTTTTTATCTATAAGAAAAAAAAGACTATTTTTAGGATCGAATTTTTTTCAATTTTCGACACTTATCGGCGAATTTCTGCATAAAATATATCTATAAACATTGCCAGATATGTAAATTATTTTTGTGTGAAATTTTTAAAAGATAGGCTCAACTATTTCGAACATATAAAGAAGGAACTCTCTCTCTCTCTCTCTCTCTCTTTCACACACACACACACACACACACACACACACACACACACACACAAAGTGCCTCTTATACAATAGTAAATCATTTGGCACCAGCAATCGAAAATTAAGTTTTAAACAAACAGGAGAAAGACAATTAAAACTATCGCTTTGAGGCGTTGGAAAATAAGCACATTTTTCCCGATTTTGAAACCGATTCTGATACTACCAAAATCCCGACATTTCGGATTCCCGATTCCGATCAATCGTCCTAACACTAGTGTCAACTTACGGGTGCATTAGTAATTCTTCAGGCCTGAATTTTTTCATGAATTATAGTTGTTCGGAGCAGCACTCAGCAGTTGTCTTAAACGTTGTTATTATATCATTTTTGCTTAGACAAGTATACAGAAGTAAACGCACATGGCATCTGCCGAAACAAACATAAGTACACAATTTCCCATTTTTCCTTTAACTTTCTCGGACTCTTTAAGTCTCATTTTTTAGGAAGAGTGAATAAGAAGTCCTTGAAAACTGAAACTATTTTAATTTGTATATATCACAATCCAGAGGTTCCATTTGTGTTGAGTTGTGTTTTCCCAACAATATAAAAATCTACTTTGCAGGGCGGTAAGTAACTGACGTTACGGATAAAGTCGGAATGTTTTACCTTAGCGACATCAAATTAATCATCAATAAGATATGTACGAATATGAAGTGAATGAAAATATCGAAAAAAGGTTTTATTGTACGTGTCCGTTATGGAACGAAGTCCTCCGAAAAAAAAATTCACTTAATTTCAGCAAGTAGTTTCTTTTTTTACAGCGAAACAACTATTTGTTATGATACCGAGCAAAAGGTTCGATTTTTAGGAAGAAAAGCTAATATTAAAGATGGGGAGGGAGTGTCGGCGCTTTAACTGGAGTTATCTCTTCGTGGCGTGTTCAAAAGTTTCGGAGATGGCTGACTTAAACGCGCTCTCATAAAAAAACGTGTTTTTTTCCGCTGTAAAAAAAAAAAAAAAAAAAAAAGCTCGATCAAATTAAGTGAAATTTTTTTTCCGGAGATCTTCAGTCCAAAACGGATACGTAAAATATAACTTTTTTTGCGATATTTTAATTTTTAATGTCTTGATTAAACTGTACTAGTACCTAATGTCCGTTGCATTTAACCTATACAGTGGGGGCAATAAGTATTCGATACAAAGCAAAAAGTTAATTTATTTTTATTACGCGAAAACAAAAACAATAACAAAGTGCTGTTCTTATGTATTTTTGTATGATAAATACGAATATCGTATCCAAAAATATACAAAAATACATAAGAATACCATTTGGTTATTGTTTTGTTTTCATGTAATAAAAATTTATTGACTTTTTTCTTTGTATCGGATACTTATTACACTCAAATGATATTGACTTAAATAAGATAAATTAATACGTACCAATAAATACCCAGAAAGTAATATTATGCTACATAGTTCAATACAACTGATAAAAACACATTGCAAGAAACAATCTTTAAATTACCCTTCAGACTAGCACTTATTATTATTGCTCTTCCTTTTTTTTTTTGCCCTGTTTTCTTTTTTTTTCGAATGTTCCCTTTTTCCATACCGTTTATCCACAGTTGCTAGATTGACTGTGTCGGATAGCGGGGTATCAAATTATCGATGAATAATGTTTGGGTTGAGCTGGACTGAAACGATGACGTGGACAGGTCGACATGTTATTTTGAGGGGATAACAAATACTTGTACACGAAGGGTGGGGCTTCAAACGACGAGAGGTGATAATGTTCCAATGATGTAGAGTTAGACATATGTTCTTTGGTGATGAATGATGGGATTGCATATAAAAACAAGTCTATATAATAGGCAAAGTCTGTAAACATTTAAGAGTCCGATAGACATTTAATATAACAGTAACAACCAAGACAAATCCACACACCTGTTTCTTTGAAAGATGGCACTACATAAAGGTATATTTCATATAACATTCACACACCGTATCAGCATTTCGAAAATTACAACGTTTTGACATCACGTTTTGGATCTTGACGTCACCGGCTTCCATAGTGTTTCTCCTCGACTTCTTCGACTGAATTTCTCGACTGCCTTGTCCTTCTAACTAACGTCCGTGGATATATTAAAACTATTTCATTTTGATTACGTCATTTGCACGTCCACAAAGAATCCTATCAGCCGATATCTGTATCACGTATTTAGGTATTATTATTGTTAACGCACATTCCTTTTTCTGAAAACATATTTGTTTTTTATTTATTTAAAATTCCTTTTTGTTATTGTTTATAGAATCTAGTCAAGTTAAATTCCTAAAACGTCATTTAATCATATTTGTCTTTGAATTGTATTTTTCTCTTTAAAACAGATCTAATTCAATCTACACGATAATAATAATAATAATAATAATAATAATAATAATAATAATAATAATAATAATAATAATAATAATTCTGATTTCGTTTATCAAAGTCTCCCTGGAAAGGGATGGAATTCATTTCCTGAGGATTTCCCTTAATCCTGGCTCCAAACCAGGAGCTTCAAAAATCAAGGGTTTTCCCAAGTATGTTAGGCCGCCTAAAACATCGGGGATTCGTAGTTTTTTCAATTGTCCTTCCAGACGACTTGATACTACTCCTAGCATACCTACTACGATCGGGATTATTTGTGTTTTAACCCCGTGTATACGCCTTATTTCCAAGACCAATGGAGCATAATTGCTCCACTTCTCGTTCTCCTCTCACATTCCTGTTCCAAGGTACTGAAAAGTCTACAATCTGCCAGTTTTTTGAGACCTTGTCAATGACGACCAAATCCGGACGATTATGTTCCTATTGCTGGGTCGTTATAACACTTTTGCCCCACCATACCTCTACCTTGCCATCCTCACTTATTCTCACTTCATCAGGCACCTCCTCAAACAACTTTTCAGCACACTTCACGCCAACCTTCTTACAATATATCCGGAGTTCCATGCGATCGTGTCTTTTGTGGTACTCTCTCTGGTTAATCCACTACACCCTGTTGCAAGTCGCGCAATTGACTAAGAGGTCTTACCACAAATCCGGCATTCTGCAGCAATTTCCTCTCCTAGAACCACTTTTTTTAACAATTGTGTTCCTAATGCCTGCTCTTGTGCTGCACAAACAAAAACTTCAGTACTATTAGCCAGATATCCAGCTCTAAGCTATTGCAATGAACAGTCACTTCTGCTATATCCTGGAAGAACCTTCCGTGCATTTTCTTCCCAGCTAGTTCCTCTTCCCTTTCTCTGTCCATACGTTTCACATAATAAGCCTTGATCTCACATACCTCCCCTTCATTGGCCACAACCTTAAGCATCCACTCCTCACTTCTACCACATGCTCCTTCAACGACATCTCCTCATTTCTAACACAATCGTTTACATTTTTCAATCCTCTCCCACCGTCTTTCCTCTTTTGATACAGTTTCGCTACGCTACATCGAATGTGAAACATACCTAACATTGCTACAACTTTTCTTGGCATGCAACTCCTTGTTAGACCATTTTAAAATTCTCGCACTATATCTTAAAACACTAACTGTCTATGCATTCACCGCTTTCATTAGGTTTCCTCCATGCAATTTCGACTTTGAAATTAGTTTCACTCTTCTAAGATACTCCTTTCTCCTCCAGTTCTCTGTTCATGATTCCTACACCATCCAACACTCTCAAATACTTATACCCTGTATCTTCTATTTCTTTCATAATTTCTCCATTTGGCAGTACTATTCCATTCGAATGAACCTTTACTCCCCTTTTCATCACCAACACCGCACATTTACTAATCCTAAACTCCATCCCGATGTCTTCCGAGTATGTCCCAAGGAGCTCTACCAGTCTCTCCATTTTCTTTTCATTTCTACCGAATATATTCAAATCATACATAAAGTAGAAGATTCAGGCGTCTTTCACCAGATCCAAAGTTATACTCCAGTCCCTCTCTTTCTCTCTTCAAGAGGATGCTTACTGGCATCATTATCATTACAAAAAGAAGTGGAGATAACGAATCTCCTTGGAATATTCCACGATTAATGCTAACCTGCCCCATCACCTCTCTGTTTGCTATCAGCACCGTTTTCTATTGAGCCATACTTGTCTCCAAAAGCTCTACCACATTCCTAGCAAACTTCATCATCAATAGCGTTTCACGGATCCATGAATGAGGAACCATGTAATAAGCCTTTCTGTAATCGATCCATGCTGCACTCAGATTCCTCTTTGCATCCTGCATTACTGCCTTATCAATCAGTAATTGCTCCTTGGTACCTCTCGAGCCTTTCCGACACCAAGGAAAACACCATTACTCACAAGCTGTCCATAATTTTTTCGGCAAAGATTTCAGTAAACAGTTTCCACATTAGTGGTAGACATGTAATTGGTCTATAATTGCTGGCATCTGTTCCCTTTATATGATATTTCCAAATCAGTGTTGTCCTTCCATTAACAAGCCAATCAGGGACATCTCCCGACTCTACAACCCTTTGCAGGACAGCAGCTATAGGTGTGTGAAGGCATTGGAACTGTTTGAACCAGAAGCCCATCACTCCATCTGGACCAGGTGCCTTCCAGTTTGTCATCCTTCGTATGCCAGCCTTCATGTCATCAATGGTTATCTCAACGTTCTTCATCTGCTGCATTCCTGATGGCCTTTCTGAGACCTCTCCCAACCAGCTACCTTTCTTATTATATCGCCCTTCGACAGACCAAATCCCACTCCAGAACATCCTGGCATCATCTGCATTTGGAGTGTTGTTATTTCCTGCCTGTTTTCTACTATTTAATTCTTGATACAGCTGAGACTAATCGTTTCAGAAAAGGTTGTTCTGCCGAAACGCAGCACTTTTTCCAACAAAGTTCCTAATTTTCATACCACCAGTGTGGACCTTCTCTTTCAACATTATTAGAACGTTCATCCTTCCCTTTTCCCGTAATCCATACTTCCTTTCAAGCTCGTTCTTGGCTTTCTGTCCTAGTTTAACTCCTTTTCTTATTTTTTCGATTCTACCAATGTCTTTCCGCCACCGTTTAATACTTTCTCCAAGTCACCTCTGCCACTGTCGCCTTCTATTCTTCATTTCTTTCTTTTTCTTCTGTAATAAACCAAGAAGATTCGCAATAACGCATGACTCTGCATACAGAAGCCTGTTAAGTTCCGTAATTGATATGTTCTTTCTTATAATGATGTGAATTACTCCTTGAACTATTTTTACCTCACTTTTCACCTTCCGCCTAACACTACTCTTCATACTTGGAATATCTATGATCTCGTCTCCAATAAGAACCTCTCTTAACTTCTGAAGTACTTGTTTTTCTACAGAAGTCAAAGGTCGAACTTCATCACCACTTCTCCATACATCTGCTCCTTCTACTGGTTCCATTGTCTCAGAGTCAATGATCACATCTGCCCTAGATCCTTAAACTCCTTCTCATCATTTCCCCTAATAATAGGATTCCATTCCTCCTCAGTTGCCCGCCTCCCATCATAGCTTATATTTCCCTTCTGCACTTCCACTCTCTCACCAGAGCTAGTTACATCAATTTACTGTTGCCATTCATTTAATTCTTAACCAACCGTTCAATCGCTTTCCTTACAATTACAGAAAGAAGGTTGTTATTTTTAATTTGTTTTAACTGGGATACCAAATTCACGACACTTCTAGCTCCACCTCCTCCACTCTTCCTTCACTTTTCGGATATATCCACCAGATTTGCGACTTCCATTCTTACAAAGCATTTCCACAGTACTCTTCTGTCCTCATACGTCCATGGTTTTTGACATTTCCTGTTCCAACTCCCTTCGTGTCTTGGAACCCTCTCTGCTAATTTTCACTGTCCCTACATCCACCCACATCCTCAGAATTTCGAACAGTTGTATGATGACGACAGAACCCACCATGTTGATCAGTGGGACACCTGCCGGACGTGAGATCATCGCAAGATGTTCCAGCCTCATTCACATCGTTATTTTCAATATTTTAATTTGACATTCTCCCATAAATGGGGTTAGTGAATTTTAGGTTGCACCACCACCGATAGTTTTATTGAAACATCATCTCTAGGAGGGTTCCTCACAAAGGTTAAAGATTCCCTCCTGATCTTTCTCCTCCACCACCGCAACTATTACCACCACCACCAACAACAACAGAAATAAAATTTATAATGATAATAGTAATACTAATATCGGGAGTAATGATAATAGTAGTAACAACAACAATAGCAATGACAGCAAAAACAACACCAATAACAATAACAGCTACAATAATAATAATAATAAATTACTACTACTACTATTACTACTTCTAATATTAATACTACTAATAATAGAACAATAATAATAATAGCAATAATAGTAATAACCAATAATATTAATTGATTGGGAATGGTTTCCCCTCCTCTCTCTCCCCTCTTTTCCTGTCTTTTCGTATTAATTCGAACATTGAAATTATTCCAAATATAAGATAAATAAATAAATAAATAAATAATAATAATAATAATAATAATAATAATAATAATAATAATAATAATATTGCTCAGATAAATCGGCGACAGCCTGAATGTGCTAATATGTAACAGGCTGAATGAAAGCCAAAATTCGCGAGTTTTACTTTTTTTAAAAGCTTGTAGTTCGTCAGCGCATTCACAATTCCGACAAAAAGGAAGTTTCTAGCGAATATCAAATTCACGTGCAGTAACCAGTCAAACACACACACACACATTATATATATGCATATATATATATATATATATATATATGTATATATATATATATATGTATATATATATATATATATATATATACTAGCAGGCCGCTCGGCATTGCTCGGTCATAAAATACGCTTAAATATAATATTTTAATTCATGCAGATTTTGTATTTATTATTATAGAGCCAATTCTCTATCGAGTTTTATATTGTACCTAATAGATATTAATACCACCCCCAAGCTAATTATTAAAATATATCGTCTTTTATGTAATATGTAATTGAGGTTAATTTTGCATCAATCTGCTATTATATAAAAAGAACTTTCTTTGCGTGGATGTATTTGTGTTTCTGTGTGAGTTCGGTCCCTATAGATTCCGAAACGGATGGACCGATTTTTAGGAAATTTCACATAAATCTGCTTTAGGTATCTGGCAGTGTCTTTAGATCAGGTTTATATTGGAATATCTTCCATGAGTATCGATCATCGACACAATCTGATGAAAGTATGAACAGGTGAGTTTGACCAAAGTTAACACCTTATACAGCCTAACACCACAAGTACATTTGAGATGTTTTATCATCACAAACGCTGAAATCAACAGTATATTCTTTGAAATGACAGGGGCCAATCCGAAATGAATATTTTTGTATAAAGCATAATTACACCATGATACTTGACTTTCATTTTAAAGTTAAATTTAAACAATTATTACCGCACAAGCAGAAAAGTCAGGAAAATAAAATCAATAGTAGGTTCTTTTATATGAAACACGCAGATGACTGTTTGTTTAGGGCACAATTGAAATATGATACTTGACTTTTTTTATTTTAAACTTTAATTCCAGCTGTTATATATAAAAATAATTTTATGAAATCTACAGTGCAATGGAGGCTACAATATACTTCGGACTACCTCACTTCGGACTACCTCACTATGGAGAAGCATGCGATGATTCCTCTCGATGCAACACAATGGGTCCTCAACTAGAGCAGGCAATCAATCGATTTGATTGAAAAATGGGAGAGTCCACTGAGTTCGATTACAATAAAAATATGAGAGTATGCTAATATATATATATATATATATATATATATATATATATATATATATATATATATATATTCAATTGATATTTACAATTCTTGGCAGTATCTTTTTCGTAGCAAAAAAAATCAATCATTTAATTATTATATCATTTCAAAATGGCGTAATGGAAACATATTACAAGGTATTTACAGCTTCTCTTTCAATTGTCGGATTTTAATCATATTTAAACGCATTTTATTCATTTATGATGGAGTGATTGTTGTTATTTCTTCTAACGAGTTACGGGCAAATAGGATTCACTAATTGATATAATAATTAAATGATTGATTTTGTGCTACGAGACAGATACTGTCAAGAATTGTAAATGTCAACTGAATTAAAGGAATAAATTATAAGATGGTCAACATCATGAACTTTGGAAGATAAACTTTTGTCATTCATTCATTATATTAGCCTGTAATTACATTGAGTATCTTAAATAAGGGTTGGTATATATTATAAGTTGATTCCCACAGAAATATATATATATATATATATATATATATATATATATATATAAAGCTGAACGTATATATATATATATATATATATATATATATATATATATATATATATATATAAAGCTGAACGTATATATATATATATATATATATATATATATATATATATATATATATATATATAAAGCTGAACGTCTGTGTGTGTGTGTCTGGTCACGAATAAGCTCCTATATGGTTGACTATTATAGAAAACTGATCACATATAATGATAGAAGATGTATCGAGACACAGGAATGAGCATGTTTGATCAGGCAGAATGATGATTCATTAAAATTGTGGAGTCTGCGTTTGCGCCTGGTCCACAAAGTATGGAAATAAAAAAATTAAAAATTAAAAAAAAACGTTTACAAGTATTTTTGATATAGATGTACATAATAATACCTTGCTAAGTATGTTTTAACTTAAATAGGGATGGTATAATAAAATTGTGGGGTCTGCGTTAGCGCCTGGCTTATATAGAATGGAAATAGGCACAAACCTTAAGAAAGACTTTTCATATCTATCTGCGTAAGTATACTTTGATAATTATATTTCAGTTTGAAGAAATATGGTATAATAAAATTATGGGGTGTTCGTTCGCGCCTGACCTCCAAAGAATGGAAATATGTCACAAAGTTTAACAAGGTTTTTTAATGTAGATCCACAGAATATTGTGATAAGTGTATCAGTGTGAATAGGTATGGTATAATAAATTATGGGGTTTATCTATTTTATTCTTACTTTCATCATATTTTGCTTTGGTTTTGATACCACCAAATTCGAAGCTATCTCTTTACAACCCTTTCTTTTCATAACCTATCATACTTTCATAAATCAGAGTTATGATATGACTTTCCATTTCTTGTAATAAATAATTTTACCAAGAATTCTTCGTAAGTTTTGTTTTCGGTTTCGATTAGAGCTGATGGCACTCAAGTCATACATACATACATACATATATATATATATGTATATATATATATATATATATATATATATATATATATATACATATACACATACATACATACATACATATATACATACACACACACACATATATATATATATATATTGCTTTTTTTATAAGTTTTGGTTTCGGTTTCGATTTAAGGTGATGCACCCAAGTCATATGAATATATATTTTATATTTTTTAAATTACACTTTTATAATATACAAGAATCGATAGAAAATTAATTCTATAATAATATATTCGAAATCTGCATGAAGTAAAATATCATATTTAAGCGTATTTTACGATCGGGCAAAGCCGCGCACCCCTGCTAGCTTAGATAACTACTTTTGCAATTTTAACAAAAAAGCTACAATAATATCAGGGCGTCTCCATTTACGCTGAACACAGAATGTCAACATCAATATATTACATATGAATGTGTCCCCTGTGGAATTTTCACAGGTCCCACGTCTATACTATAACATTATATTGTTTTTGTAGCAAGCATCAAAATTAAAGTTTGGAACAAACCCATTGAAGCATATTACCACCTGCGGCATGACAAATATGTGACCGAGCCGTAAAGTAAATAGAAATACAAGTAGTTATATAAAAAAAAACTTTAAAGACTGAGCCAATTTTTTTTCTAATCTAGTCTTTTAGGGGAACTAGTTTTTCCCAAATTTAACTGGTGTTACCAGATCAGGTTGTCTGTAGATATTAGCTTCCTGAGCCGAAATGCAACTAACATTGATGCTTTTTTTTTTTTAAATTTTGTTGTGTTGGGCTCAATATAACATAAAATATCTTACCTGCTTCTCGTAGGTATGTTTGCAACATATGGTGAAAGAATGGAATAATTATGAACAAATAAGAAAATCACTCGCTTATATAACGATATACGTTTATTATGGACACCCACACACGCACACACACGTAACGACAATTCGAACATAATAGATGAAAGGTTAGAAGTTCAAGTATGATAACAGGAACGAACGGGAATGATGCTCATTTTCCATTTTGAAAGTCACTCCCTTTTTCCCTCCATTCATTACTTCCGGTCGTTGGTCTCGCGAGAAATTGCGAGAATTTAAAGTCTAGGACTCGGGACAAGGGGAGGCAACTTTGCCCAAAGAAGTAAAGAATTACTTCTCTTACATTATACTTCTGTATCGTCCTAACACTTTTGCAAAACTTAATTATATTCTCCAAACCAAAAACAACCCACCTTTCCCCCTCTTTTTCGTTTCCCCGTTTCCCTCTTCTCTTTCCATCTCCCCAACTTCCTCACTAGTATCTTAACTTGAAATTTAGCAAACATTAATACTGTAACCCTATTCCCTCTCCCATTGCAAAACTCATTCATGTTCTGCATGGCTCGGAACAAAAACGATAAAATCCACTATAAAACAACCAAATGTTAGAAATTCGCTCAATATATGTTACTGTGACATAAGTTGACATATATTCGGTGTTTTTTTAATAGTATTTTGTCTAGTTTATTATTTATAACAGCCTTTTCCAAACTTACCATGTTAAAGAGAGTGTCGGGCGCCATTTTGAATTTTCCAATACATCGGTAAACACTGCATGCTTTTCGATCTGAATAAACATGTTACATTGAATAAAAACAGAAAAAATATATCCAGTTCGGTAGAAAAGCAACTTATCTTGCCTTTGATAACATTTATTTGTTATATATTTGTTTTTTGACAACTTTTTCGAATGTATGTGTACAGTAATACAAACCCAATAATCTCTATCTATTTATCTATTTATCTATCTATCTATCTATCTATCTATCTATCTATTTATCTATCTACCTATCTGTGATATAAAAGGAACATTGTGTATGTGTCTGTGACTGTGTGTCTATGGACTGGAAAAAGGCTGGCCATATTTTTATGAAATTTCACACAAATGTACTTTACGTGCCTGGCAGTGTTCTTAGATGGGTTTCTATCGAAATATCTCTTATGTAATATGTAATAGGTCGGACACAAGAAAGTATCGATCTATCTATTTAGTTATCTATTTCTGTGTTGAATACTGGATGTTATTTTAAAAGGTACCAAATATGAGAGTATGTTACATTGTCCTTATTTAGATGACGACTTATATATTTGTTGTTAGTAAGAGTCTCAGAATGATAGAGACAGTCTTAGAAGTGTTCATGTTGTTCAGATATAAAGACAGGTCTTATATATAACGAGACAGACAGGTAGGGTACAGGAGAACCAAGCCTGTAATTCAATGAGAGGAGATTTATGAATCTCTTGATAGATAGACTGAGAGGGCGTTTGACATATACTTTTTGACAGTTGTACATTTTTATAAACATAAAGTTCATATTAATACAATTTCACTTTACCTTTGTTTTGGTAGAATGACACAACACAAGACGGCAGTTATAAAAACACATAATGATACGTTTATTTCTTCGACCGGTCGGACATGATTCTGTATTTCAGGGATTCAAAGTTGTTTCCATGGTTACCTCGAAAATCTGTCGCTTCCCAGAGGGTGCCTTGACTCTTCTAGCTTCTCCCGTCTAACTCTTCTCGCAACTTCCCTCTGACTGATCCTGATTCTGACTTATCTAACTAAATTCATAACTCATGACGTCACAGCATGACCAGCACGTGCCTCTCAGACAAATGGCATGGCATGCCTCCGTGTTTAAGCATGCATTGTTATTCACATGTTTCTTACAAAGCCGACCCTCTAACCTAATCTTCGTAACCCACTTTACAAATAACATTTTCCATTGTCCATTTTTAAATTCCTTATTTTAATTTGAATTTTTATAACAGAAACAAAATTCATCATAACATTCCTTTTTCAATAAACAGATATCTAACTATTTTGTGTGAGCTAAACAATGGCAATTCCACATTCCTTATTTTCAATAACATTCTGTATTTATTTTAACTTATGATTGGAATTCTCAATTTCAAATCTAGCTTCGCAAGTTCGAATCCTTGACTATCCTATTTCATATTTACTCACAAGAACAAACTGCTGTTATTGTAACATCTGTATCTATCCAACTAAACAAATGGACGGGAGGTGAATATGAAGAATATTTATAAAATCTGTCAAAATATGGTAAAATCACATCATAGAAATGTTTACTGGAAGGGCTGGTCAGCTGATCAGATCTACGTGTGAGTCACGTGATCAGTTTAGCTGGAGATTGGGAATTGAAATTTGGACGTTCAGCAGAGCGGACGGTTAAACAGATCGTTTCCCCCCCCCGCATTCATCAGGGAAAAGGCTGACGTGTCTCAGAACGGAAACCTAGAAGTAACCCCGCAAAGCAAAGATATTCACTTTCCATTCTTCTGGGATCGACATCTGGAAAGTGGATAAAAACCATATAAAACCAATGATCGTCTTAGAGTCAATGTGTCCATCCAAACAGGTTCCAGCCTCCCCTCAACGAACAAGATGAATCCCAGGTGGACAAGATCAACGACGCATGAAGTTAAGGTATGTCTGAAATACAGGTATCACACACACATAAGCACATGCATATGAACAAGTAGATATGAATCTATCATAAATAGACTGTAACACAACAATTCTAGGGTTTAAATAGTACAGAAGCAATGACAGACATTTAGCGACACGTATACACATCAGGATGAACCTTTCGTCTCAAGTACGCATATCAACATTTAGACGATTATACAACATACACAGTTTTGGTGCCTATTTTGGTACACGAGTATATAACATATCTTCCATAAGTAACGATAATCGATAATCGAAATTATGCCCGTGGAATTCTATTTCATTTAACTGCTTTCGAGCTGACGACAATATGGTCGTCTTTCAGTCCAACGTGAACAAGTTCTTGATGAGCCGTTTCCTTAAATAATCATGGTTACCAAATTTCAGCTATTGTCCCATTGACTCTTATACCCGAGTGGCCTCTGGACTTTAATAAGAAGTGACATCCTTGTAAAAAAAGAAAGCAAGAACAGACAATTTTGACACAAGTTAACACCTTACACAGCCTAACATCGCAAGTTCATTTGAGAAGTTTTATTATCACACAAGCCGAAAGGCCCGGAATATAAAATCAAGAGAGTGTTCTTTGATATACCAGGGGTGCATTCGAAATGAATGTTGCTGTTTAGAGCACATTTGAAACATGATATTTGACGTTTGCATTTTAAACTTTAATTCGAGCTATTATCTATAAAAAAAAAAAAGTTTAGAAAATCAACAGCAGATTCTCTACAGTGCAATGTAGACTACAATGCATTGTGAACTAAGTCACTGCAAGAGGCATATGAGATTCCTCCTGGTGCACCGCGATGGATCCTCAGTTAGAGCAGGCAATCAATCGATTTGATTGAAAAATGTGCGATTTCACCGATTTCGGTGACAATAAAATATGGGAGGTTGAAACATTCGTTAATCATTACTCAATCCCGGACAACGTCGGGTAATCCTGCTAGTATATATAGTAAGTTTATTTATACTACTATTATTGATTACATATGTGCATGCATGTTTCTGCGGTACCTCTTTTCAGAGACATCGTGTCATCAAGCCGTAGTATCATCGAGACAAAATAATTCAACAATATTGATTTTTTTTTTTAATACAAAAACTTTTATGCAACGGTTTTCTATTAATAGAGTAAACTATACGTGATTCCCAGAGGAAATATCATAGCACTATGACATTTACTGATAGCCACTCCTCATAATTAGTCCTGGCGGATCAGAGAACACGTGAGCAAAAAGCGATTATGGCGGATACGCTTGATAATTCCCGCGAGACACCAGAACATATGTAAGAAGATTGAAAGGGATCAGAACAAAACTATACAGACATAGTTTAACTCTAGTATTTAATGAGACAGCTATATATACGAACAAGCAGGGAGATTTAATGAGACAGCTATATATACGAAGAAGCAGGGAGATTCGACGTTGTCCGGGATTGAATGGGCACCAACGAATGTTTCACAGTCTTATATTTTTATTGTCAGCGAAATCGGTGAAATCGCACATTTTTTTCAATCAAATCGATTGATTGTCTGCTCTAGTTAGGAACGCATCGTGGTGCACCGAAAGGAAGATCCGTATACCTCTCTGCAGTGACTTAGTTTACAATGCACTGTAGTCTATATTGCACTGTAAAGGACCTTTAATGCAGATTTCGTATTTATTATTATATTATAGTGGACCCAATATATAGTAATGATTTTAAAAAGTTAAAAAAAAAAATATGATTCGTGCGCTACCACTGAGCATCGAAGCCTAAACGTTTAGCTTCCGCTTTACTTTTTCTTTTGACGTTAATGCCTGATATATATATATATATAGTCATTTATAAAATATATATGGCGATTAAGCTACACTGAATACTCCGCATTTCATCCACTCTAGGATACTTCAGGCTTATGCGCATAAGCCTGAAGAATCCTAGAGTGGATGAAACACGGAATATTCAGTGTAGCTTAATCGCCATATATATTTTATAAATTACTAACTAGCTCTACCTATGTATTGAGCACTTTTGAAGTAAATACTTAAAGTTTACGCATAACTTTATAGTTTTGTATTATTATTTTATGTGAGTAAATGAAGTAGTTATATATATATATATATATATATATATATATATATATATATATATATATATAGTCTTTGAAGTTTCCTTAACACTTTTAAAACTATTAAAAACAAAATGTTCTTCGCTTAAAAATTATTTTGTCAATAAGTCAGTTAATTTCCTGCAGCGCTGAATCGTTTTTACTTACAATAACAATAATACCAATATTTCGGGAGTTTAAAAGCAAAACAGTATATTAAATCGTTACTCCCCAGCAGTGTTGATCATACACCACCTCCTTTATATATATATATTTTAACAAATACGAATCGTGGCAACTTTTAGATTTTAAATATTTATTATACACATCGAAATAAATGGTGCAAAATTAAAAAATGAGAGTTCATATAGAAACGTTGTTTTAATTTGAATAAAATAAAATACGCATCAAGTGCGCTTGAAAAAAAAAAGCAAGTAAAATATTTGTTTATTTTCCTAATATTACGATGTATTTGGCTTTCAAGCGCACTTGACGCGTATTTTATTTTGTGGTGCAAAATTAGTTTCTTTTGTCCTTTAGGACTCGTCAAACAAACACTAAAAAAAGTCATGGATTACCTAACTCTTACGTACATGCATATATAGCGTGCCTACCTGCGATATTCATTTGAAAATCTGACGAAGACATCGAAATGTCGAAACGTTGATCGACAGATATAAATATAGATAGATGAATTAGCTGAACAAATAAATTTATAACATTACTAGCAGGATGACACGACGTTGCTCGGGATTGAATGATGATCAACGAGTGTTTCACACTCCTATATTTTTTATTGTTATAGAAATCGATGAAAATAGCCCACGAAATCGATTGATCGCCTGTTCTAGTTGGGGATTATTTTTAAATAAAAGCTTGAATTAAAGTTTAAACTGCAAGCGTCTCGTATCATAGTTCAATTGTGCTATAAACAGAAACATTTATTTTGCACGCGCCATTGTCGTACAAAAGAACCTAATGTAAAAGATATTTTTATATAATGGCTTGAGTTAAAGTTTAAAATAAAAAGTCAACGACTACGATTTTATTGTTTAAACAGAAACATTTTAAACGCGCCATATCTTATCAAAGAGCCTACTGTTGATTTTAATACGCCCGTCCCTTCGGCTTGTACGGTAATGAGCTTTTCAAGTGCACTTGTGATGTTAGGCTTTATAAGCTGATAACTTTGTTTAAAATAGAACTGTTCCTTCTTTCATCGGATTTTTCCATACTTATCAGAAGCATTCCGAAAAACCTATCTAAGTACACTCCCAGACGCATGAAGTATACTTGTGTGAAATTTCATAAAATTTGGCCCAGCCGTTTTGGAGGTTATAGGGAACAATCTCACACAAACACACATACACACACACACACACACGAAGTGCCTTTTATATGAGTAGATATATATATATATATATATATATATATATATATATATATATATATCAGTTCCTATAATGCAAACTCAATAAAATGAAAAGATCATTGGACCATGAAGAAAATATATTATATCCACAGCCATATTATTTAAAGTAGCTAAATGACTAAACAAAGATGACTAATTTGCTTATAATGAATACCTACTGTAACATTAAAAGTGTATAGCGTCTATCAAATATCAAATATTTTTATGCAGATGCATCACAAATTGTTTTTGACGAATCTCTACTACATATAAAAGGAACTTTGTGTGCAAGTGTGTGTGTGAGAGACTTCGTTCCCTATGGACTCGGAAACGGCTGGGCCTATATTTTTGGTTCTTGAAATTACACACGAAGGTATTTGTCTGGGAGTGTTCTTACGAAGGTTTTGTATCGGAATGCCTCCGATAAGTATCGAAAATCGATAATAAAAAAAATCACATTAAAGTCCGATTGTGACCAAAGTTTACACTTTTATACAACCTAACATCGCGAGTGCATTTGAGAAGTTTTATCACCGCACAAGCAGAAAGGCACAGCCTATAAAATCAACTGTAGATACTTTTATATCACAGGGGCGCGTACGAAATGAATGTTTCTTTTTAGAGCGCAATTGAACCATGACTTTAGCGTGTTTACTTTAATTCAAGTGATTATGTAAAAATAATTTCATCAAATCAATAGTAGGTTCTTTGATAAGATAGAGGGGTGCCCGGAAAACTCGTCCCGGGAAAACTCGTACCCGGAAAACTCGTACCCGGAAAATCCCCCCTTTTGGCTAGGTAGGAAAACTGGTCCCTTATTGAATGAATATCGATTGAAAACACATTTTATTACCGTTCTTGAAATAGATAATGTCTTTAAAAGAGAATGCACATGTCATAATATTTAAAAATATATATTTTTAACTTTTGCTTAAAAAAAAATAAACTTGATCACGGAGTCAAGATACGAAAAACGAAACCAAATATTTATTTAAAAAATACTCTAGTTTTAACACTTTTTGTGTCATTACGAAACAAAAATAAAGAAAGAAAATACGTATTATTAAAGAAAGCAATTATTTTATTTAGAAGAATTAATTCAGTTTAAATAATTCTTGTGTTATTACAAAACAAAAAAGAAAACACGGTCTTATGTAATTTTGGTATCGCGCTGAAATAATAACGTTATTATTTCGAAAGCCACTCTTAACATCGGGTGGGGAGGGTATCGTTTAAAAGTCATTTCGCGGGCACTTGTGCAGTACTTAAAAAATATACAAATTTATTTTCTTTTGGCGGTGGGGGAGACTCGTTTTAAAACTATATCTACCTCAGTATTTTCTTTAATTTTCGGACATTTTTTTGTAAAACATTATTTACTAAGTAATGTCGAGTGCGACATTACTTGTTATTTCTTTTTAACCAACTAAACTCTTTGAAATAAGTTTAAACACCAAAAACTTTCAAAGCTAGGTGGAAAACGAAAACTTCGAAAAATCAATTTAATTTTTTTAAAACAATAAACATGTAAAAATATTCTTAAAAATATCATGGGAGGTGCATTATTACCTAAAAATATACAAATTTATTTTCTTTTGGAGGGGGTGGAGCTCGTTTTAAAACTCTATCTACCTTAATATTTTCTTTAATTTTCTATTTTTCGTGTAATCATTATTTTATTTTTATTTTTTTTTTACTATTATGTAGAAATGTTTCAAAAACAAAAGAGGAAAAAATACAACATTCAAAGATTCTGCACAAGATAAAGTGTTCGGTTTGTTTGTTTTGTTTTTCTCTTTAATAAGGGAAGCATTCTTTGGCTAATTGGACAACAACTTCTTGATTGGTTGTTTGCTTTTGTTTTGTATACGTTAATTAATCGGGTTATTTTGTTACTTTTTTTTTTACATGAAGGTCACCACTTATCAAGGCCCGAAGGCCACTCAGGGATAAGGGTTATTGCGTGTACAGTAATCAATGAGATAGTATTGTAGTAATCATTAGTATTAGGGGTTTTGATAGAGTGTCTTACTTAAGGGGGGCGGTTTGTCAGGAGTTTGTTTATGTTGGACTTGAAGAAGTCCAAGTTGTAGTCAGGTGGGAAACAGGCAAGCGGCAGAGAGTTCCACTGGCGTGCAGTTCTAAGAAAGAAGCTTTGCTCATGGAATCTACGTTTGGATTTAGGCACAGATAAAGACCAAAAATTGGCTGAGTAATTTAGTAGAGACCGCAGAGCGCAGAGGTCAAATTTTTAAAAAATTTGACTCCAATTTTGGCCCCTTAATATTTATTGTTATATTTCAATTTCGTTGATTAATTTCGTTAACTTGTTTCCTTTTCGTAAACTGCTTCAGCAATTTCCGGAACTCAGCTACAGTAATCTTGTAATCATTTTTTTTTTTTTTTCATTTAACGTTCTTTCATTGTTCTGATTTTTTCAACGTCCCAAATTATATCTTGCAAAATATGCTTATTTTTGCTAAGTTTATGCTGGTTATCTCTCTTAGATTTAATGATCCGTTGACATAAGCGCCAGTTATTTTGATTTGAAACATTTATTTGCTATTAAATTTAAATTTTTACCACTTTTTTCGAAGAGGCGTGCAGAGGGTTGCTGGTAGAGGTTCCTAAATATTTACTCTTTTACTACTGAGTGGGGCTATTACTGTACACATAGATTCGAAAAAGTTGTCAAAAAAACAAATATATAACAAATAAATGTTATCAAAAGTAAGATAAGTTACTTTTCTACCAAACTGGGTATATTTTTCGTGTTTTTATTCAATGTAAAATGTTTATTCAGCTCGAAAAGTATACAGTGTTTACTGATGTAGTTGAAAATTAAAAATGGTGCCCAACTCTCTCTTTAACACGTTAAGTTTGGGAAAAGGTGTTATAAAAAAAATTAAAAAAACTAGACAAAATACTGTTAGAAACTCGCTCAATATATGTTACCGTGACATAGGTTAACATATATTCGGTGGGTTTTTAATAGTATTTTGTCTAGTTTTTTATTTATAATACCTTTTCCCAAACTTACCGTGTTAAAGAGAGAGTCGGGCGCCATTTTGAATTTTTCAATACATCGGTAAACACCATGTTTTTCGAGCTGAATAAACATGTTACATTGAATAAAGACACAAAAAATATATACAGTTTGGTAGAAAAGTAATTTATCTTGCCTTTGATAACATTTATTTGTTATATATTTGTTTTTTGACAACTTTTTCGAATCTATGTGTACAGTAATACAAACCCTATTACTGTTTCAAAAGCGCCCTTTTCAGAGGAATGCATTAAAGCCGTGTGCCTCGAACAAGACAAAATCCATTGCTTTATTTTTGCCGTTTTTCTTTTTTTACCTGATCATCTGCCCTAGAAAAGTTCCCTGCACGTCACCGCTTTTTCGAATCTTTGTGGATTGTAAAAGAATCCCGAAAACGAAAATAATCAACCAAATAAAAATAGAAGGAGAGAGTGAGAATGCTTTTTACATAAGGTTAAAAAAAAAAAATGGCTTGCCTGATATTTTCAGCACGTTTCGTCGATGTAAAGTCCAACTCATGTCGTCGCCCCACCCGAAAAATGCTTCGATATTGCGAGAAAAAAAAAAAAAAAAAAAAAAGAAGAAAGAGAGAAAAAGAAAGAAAGGGATATAAACAAACCATAAAATAGGGATTATCTTTGTCTTGTTGACTTGTTATAATGAAAAAAGTCGATCGAACTTGAACTGATATATATTTATTACTATCTATAAAAAGACACAAACACACACACACACACGTATACACGCACACACACATACGCACACACAAATATAGATTTATGTATGTGTGTGTAACAATATATAAGCATGTATACAAATATATAGATATATATATATGTATATGCATATACATTTATATAACTATATACACATATATACACATATAAATATACATATGAATATAGCAATATATATACATATATAAATTTATATATACACCTAAATATATATAAATATATATATATAAATATATATATATATATATATATATATATATACACAAATACACAACTAATATATGTATATATATATATATATATATATATATATATATATATATATATATATATACAGGGAGAGGTCATTTGCATATATATCTACAAATATCCACATGCATATTCATACAGATATAAATATACATGCGTTATATATGTATTTATGCGTATATATAAAAATATGGAACATGTGCATAATACATATGGATATATTAACATTTATAAATATATATATATATATCTTTATATATATATATATATATGTATATATATTATTATTATTATTATTATTATTATTATTATTATTATTATCAAATTTATTATTTAAATATTTATTTAAATATTTTCTACGTGCATAATATTGAAATAAATATGCAAATAATACAAATAATTACAAAAATACGTCCCAAAATGTGGGGCAACTATAATATAAACAAAGGACAGATAACCTCCCCCTTTAAAGCACTCAGGGATGTAAAAAAAAAAAATAAATAAAAAAACACCACAGAATCGCTTATAAAAAATAAATGGGTTTGTATTACTGTACACATAGATTCGAAAAAGTTGTCAAAAAACAAATATGTAACAAATAAGGCAAGATAAGTTACTTTTCTACCTAACTGGATATGTTTTCAGTGTTTTTATTCAATGTAACATGTTTATTCAGCGCGAAAAACATGCAGTGTTTATCGATGTATCGGAAAATTCAAAATGGCGCCCGACTCTCTCTTTAACACGGTAAGTTTGGGAAAAGGTGTTATAAATAATAAACTAGACAAAATACTATTAAAAACAACCGAATATATGTCAAGTTATGTCACAGTAACACATATTGAGCGAATTTCTAACAGTATTTTGTCTAGTTTATTATTTCTAACACCTTTTCCCGAACTTACCGTGTTAAAGAGAGGGTCGGGCGCCATTTTTAATTTTCCCATACATCGGTAAACACTGTACGCTTTTCGAGCTGAATAAACATGTTAAATTGAATAAAAACACGAAAAATATATCCAGTTTGGTAGAAAAGTAACTTATCTTGCCTTTGATAACATTTATTTGTTATATGTTTGTTTTTTGACAGCATTTTCGAATCTATGTGTACAGTAATACAAACCCAAATAAATAAATAAACATCCCCCTCTCTCTCTCTCTCTCTCTCTCTCTCTCTATATATATATATATATATATATATATATATATATATATATATATATATATATATATATATATATGTATATGTATATGTATATATATATATATATATATATATATATATATATATATATATATATATATAAATATCCATTCACGTGAACTCGCCTTTTTCTTCACCATATTCCCTTTGTTTCACTTTTTGTTATCAAGTAAGATCTTTGACTTACTTGCAGTTTCATCAAATACTTTTGTATGCAAAATCCGATCCCGCATTTTGCTAATTCCTACCCTCTGATAAGAAGGAAAGTATTTCTTGGAAACACCGCGGATTAAGGACTATCCACTTATTAAGTGTTTCCTTTTCAGATTAGATATGTTTTTAACTCTTTTACAAAGTGATTTTTAACATTCATATTCATATATATATATATATATATATATATATATATATATATATATATATATATATATATATATATATTAGACACCGCCAAAAATGGCCAAAAAATCAAGTTGTTGTTGTTTTTTAAAACGAAATTACATTTATTAAAATCCATTATTTCTGAGTAACTGTTTTTTTTTCCAGAAAGATGAAACCCTGAATGTTATCATATACAAAACAGAATAATGTAAAACTTTTTCTACTATTTTTAATTAAATTTTAAATATTAAATTTCTCCAGAAAGTTAACAATTGACATTTATTGTCTTGCACAAAAAACGTACATAAATATTTAAAAAAAAAGGCTTTTGAAATAATTAATTTATTTATTTGTTGTCTAACTAAGATTTAGGGTGATTTTCTATGAGCATATGCAAAAATATTATAATATAAGTACCTGGATTTCAAATAATTCCACTTATTCATATAGGCAACCAGTTACTTCGCGTCGATCTAGACAATGTTTACGTTTGTACTTAATAAAAAGCAAACTAATGAAAACCAAACAGGCCAAAAAAAACTTATTTTTCAGAGACGAAAATTTCAATGTACTATTAACGCTGATGCCGGTCAGTACCAGATGGGTGACCATTTGTATGAGTTTGGTTTTTAATGTGTATGTGTGTGGGGGCTAAGAACTCCAAAATGGGGGGGGGGGCAATTTAAAGCAGAATAAAAAAAAATTATTTCAGCGCGTTTGGTCCACCGTAGTCGAAAGGCGGCAAACGTTTTCAAACAGGATCGAAAAAATGATGCTATTTTTAACACAAAATGCACAATATTTATCGAATTTTTTTTTTGTATCGATTCTTCAAAGCATGCCCTGTTTAATAATGGTCATGCATTATTCGGCTCACTAAAAAAAATTGTTAATTTATTTATCAAAGATTTTAAAATGGCTTTTTTCGTATAAATATTACTTTTTTTTTTTTTTTGATTAACTTAAATGAATTATTTTACTTAACATATTCACCGAATTTCACACTTCAAAACTCAAAAGCGGGATAATTAAACACAATCGAAGTTCTGATATTCAGACGTCAAAATAAGGTATGCAAACAATTTTTTTTTATCTATAATCCTGTCCTTTACAACAACACAATATGTTTTGTTCAGATTCAGATGATTATTTTAAGCATGTTTGGAACCCCCTCAAAACAAGGGGGGGGTTGTAAGCAAATATATATATATATATATATATATATATATATATATATATATATAAATATTGTTTATGAAAAATAAGTACACTGTTATAAAGTTCATTCTTCTCTTAATAATCGCTGAAAATTTCGTATTGATTGGATAATACCTGATATTTGGTAGATTTTTAAAAAGACGGTCCGTCAAAAAGTACTTACCTGCCCCCCCCCCAGTTTTGGCGGTGTCTAATATATACATATATATATATATATATATATATATATATATATATATATATATATATATATATTCATCTTTTTATTTATAAGTCCCATGAGTATGTATTTATTTGTTTCCCTGCGAAAGCAAATTGCGACACAATGTTCTTTCGAATGTGGGGGGACCAGATCCCCAGGAAATGTCATTCTGGAGATAGCAAAAATAAAATTGCCGGATTTGTATTACTGTACACATAGATTCGAAAAAGTTGTCAAAAAACAAATATATAACAAATAAATGTTATCAAAGGAAAGATAAGTTACTTTTCTAACTAACTGGATATGTTTTAGTGTTTTTATTCAACGTGACATGTTTATTCAGCTCGTAAAACATACAGTATGTATGCATTTGAAAATTGCAAACGGCGCGGCACTCTCTGGTGAACACGGTAATTTAGGAAAATGAGTTAAAACTAAAAAAACTACACGAAATACTGTTAAAACCAACCGAATATATGTCAGCCTATGTTACGCCGTAACATAGGCTGACATATATTGTTACGGTAACATATAGTGAGCGAGTTTCTGACAGTATTTTATTTTAGGTTTTTAGTTTAACTCATTTTCTCAAAATTACCAAGTTCACCAGAGAGTACCCCGCCATTTGCAATTTTCAAATACATCGGTGCACACTGGATGTTTTTCGAGCTGAATAAACATGTTATATTAAATAAAAACACTAAAGAATTATCTAGTTAGATAGAAAAGTAACTTGTCTTACCTTTGATAACATTTATTTGTTATACGTTGTTTTTAAGACAACTGTTTCGAATCTATGCTTATAGTAATACAAACCCAAATTGCCTTAGTGTAGAAAGGTGTCCCCCTTCATTGATTGACGATGAGTTAATTAATTTAAGTGTAGCATCAGGTTTTTCTCCGATTACATCCGGCATCTCCAGCAAGTGGAATTCTGATGGGAGAAAGTGAGAGAAATGGAGAGAGAGAGAGAGAGAGAGAGAGAGAGAGAGAGAGAGAGAGAGAGAGAGAGAGAGAAAGAGAGAGAGCCGGTGGAAAGTTTTTATTAGTAGCAGGTAGGTGTTAGTGGCCGCTAGATCCGGTATGAAGCTACAGACGAGCCGGTTGTTCGGGCTAGTATTTAGGCCACGGGTAGTGAGTTGGGTGCGTAGGGGATTACGATAAGAGTTTTAGGATGTATTTAATTGTGTTAAATCTGACACTGTTATATTATTTAGGTAGCATTTTTTTTTCTTTCATTTGCACAAACAATCTATCTATCATATATATAAAGGTGAATGTGTCTGTGTGTGTGTGTGCGCGCACGCGCGCGTGTGTGTGTGTCTATGTCTGCGTACATTTCCCTAAGCAATAACTCTGTCCATTTTAAGTCTACAGACTCGAAATTTGATATACAGGATACTGAGATTTGAGAAAGTTGATGTGATCGGTTTTTGGCCAGAAATTTCGCTGTTAAGGGGTCAGAGTTCAACAATTTAGCTTTTGAGAACTCTACCAAACTCCTCCGACATTTTGGGGTCTAAACACTTGAAATTTTAGAAATGGTTTCCTTGGACATGGGTCTAACTTAATAACTTGATTTCAGCCCAAGATAATAAAATTTAAGGGTCATAATAGGAGTCAACGTTTAAAAAAATTGACCGCCTTTTCTTTTTTTCTCCTCAACATACACCTCCAAATACCCGGACAACGCCGGGCACCCATGCTAGTATATCTATAAAAGTGAACGTGTCTGTATGTCTGTCTTTCTGTGTGTGTGTGTCTGTGTATATTTCCCTACGCAATAACTGTCAATTTGGAGTCTACAGACTCGAAATTTGATATACAGGATACTGACGTGTGGGAAAATCGATGCGATGTGTTTTCAGCCAGAAATTTGGCTGTTAAGGGGTCAAAGTTCAACGATGTGACCTTTGAGAACTCTACCAAACTCCTCCGACAATTTTGGGTATAAACACTGGAAATTTTAGATATAGGTTCCTTGGACATGGATCTAACTTAACTCGATTTGAGCCCAAAACAATAAATTTTAAGGGGTCAGAGTAGGGTTCAAGTTTTAAAAAATTGACCGTTTTTTTGTTTGTTTGTTTTTTGTTTTGTTTTTTTTTTGCTCAGCATACACCTCCAAACCCACGGGCAACGAGGGCACCCATGCTAGTATATCTATAAAAGTGAACATGTCTGTGTATCTGTATGTCTGTGTGGAATGATTTATTTGTCTTTTTTCTTTAACTAAAATATAGTTTCAGAAAAATATGTTGCTTGTAAGTAATATCGAAACCAATTTAGGTGACTGAAATAGGATTTGACAAATATTTTAACAATTTATGATATAAAAATGGAAGGGTGAAACTAAACGTGTTCTTATCGCCTTTAAGTAACTGAATTGTTGTTAAAATATCAAAGTTACTTAAAGGCGTTTAGTTTAAGTCTTCCATTTTTTATCCTAAATTATTTCAAATATTGGTCAAATTTCAGTCATCTAAATTGGTTTCGACAATATTTCCGAACAACTTATTCTGGTGCTACGAGATCAGGTTGTCTGAAGATATTGGCTTCCTGAGATAAAATGCACCTAACATTGATTTTTTTTTTTCTACTTTCTTTTGTAAATCTTAATTATGTTCTGCAAAAACAAAAACAAAACCAACAACCCACCTTCTCCCCTCCCTTTTTTTTCCTTCTTATTTCCTATTTCTCTTTCTATCTCTTCCCACTTCTTGACTGGTTTCCTAACTTAAAATGTACTAAACATTAATAAAAATTAATTAATAAAAAAACAAAAAAAAACATTCCATGAAATTTAGACCATAATTTTATACCACACTTGTTCCAATTGAAAGACACTTATCACAATATTCTTATATGGATCTATATCAAATACAAACCTTCTCTCACCCGTTGCAAAACTCATTCATGTTCTGCAAGGAAAGAAAAACGAAAACAAAACAAAAAACCTTCTACAAAATAACCGGATGCAACGTGAATTCTATTCCCAAAATAACAGGATGAGGCATTAAATAACCCGGAAAGGGTTGATATGCCGTAAAACAAAACAACCAACAAACCAAGCAACTTATTATACTTTAAATATATTTTAGTAAAAAAATAATAATTATATTTTAGATAACAATTCAGTTAATATTACTAAATAAATAAAACAATTAAATAATGAAGTAGATGGAGTGGACCAAAATTTTATTTATTTATTTATTTATTTTTTTTTTTTGTATAAATAAATTTTGTTATAAGCAAGAATTACCTCAGTTTTTGGCTGATGAGGAGAGAGCAGATACTGAATTTTTAATTATTCATTCGAAAATATGATTAAAATTCGTTTTTCTATTATAGATACTACACTTTGAATTATTTATTCACAAACACATTTTATGTACAAATATTTTTTTAATGATTTCTTGAAAATTTCAAACGCAAAGAAGTTGAATTTTTTTACTTTTCAAACATTTTTATAGTTTGATTGATCGAATTAAAATTTATTTTTTAAGGAAAAATAATTTAGAAATACAAAAAAATACATTCTTTGGTTATAGTCTTTTCATCACATCTCGCTTGATTCAAAATCATTTTTAATGGATGTGTGTGTATTTTTTGTTTTTGTTATTACAACTATCTTTTACAGAATTATGTTTTTATTATAAACACCCCATTTAATGTTAAAGCAGCCATCGAGAAAAGTTCGTCAACAGAATTTCGAGTAGTTATTAATGCAGATAGAAAATATCCAATGAGCATGTTAGGCGATTCAATTTATGTGACGTCACAGATCTTATGAAAGTCTTTAATATCCCCTAGTATTTTTATATGGAGAAGGTGGATGCCATTTGGGAATTCAACAGTTTGGAAATACCAAAAAACATATTTCATGTATGGATATTTATGCAAACCATTTTTTTAAATTCAATTTTTTATCCCAAACAAATCACAGTGCCACTTTGAAGTAGGGGGTTACTATCGGAGACATAAGTTGTAGGGATATTATGAAGCGAGGTGAGGAGCAAGATGGCTGTTCACGTTACACTTGAACTTCTGCATGTCAGTACAGTTGGGAAAGCAGAATCCCAGAAGGGAGTTCCAAAGTCTAGCAGTTCTGGGGAAGAAACTGTTGGAGTAGAAGGCTTTCTTACACCTAGGGATCTCTACTGTGTAGGGGTGGGATTAATTCTCAGATGGGGGCATATAGGCATTTAGCGAATATATGCAAAACGTTTACACAGGTAATAGGCAGGTTATCTCTATCTAAATGACCAATAAATAAAATAAATTAAACTTCGTGAATCAATGTAAAATCTGTAAATAAGATTTATAACCCATTCTCTGGCCCTTCCCAGCGTTATGTTGTAAATGAACAAATTCTAAGAAAAAAACACAATTTATCTTTGTTTCACTTTTTATTGCCAAAAATAAAAAATAAATAAATAAAACAAAATAAATAAAATTGGAATCAGAAATTAGGCTATAATTTTTCTGATTTCGATATTGATTCCGATATGTTAAAAGTTCCGATTTGTCCGATTCTCATTCCGATTAATCGTCCTAACACTAATATAAAGTAAGGCTCCCCGTCTAAACTGGTGTCAGTCATATCTGTGCGCGAGGTTGGAGGTAAGGACAGATTTAAGAAGTTTGATTTTTTATTTATTTATTTATATATGCATTTAGTTTTTGAAGGTTGATGAATTCCGTTCTAGTGTGATAACATCGTGAAGGTGAATTAATTAGAAATGCATGCTTGGAAATCAGGTGAGAAGGCCAAGCGAATTGTAAACCGGAGAACAGAATTAAAAACAAAAAAGATAGAGCGATAGAGGTGGGTATATTTAGAGAAGGGGGAAGCGCGTGCGAGAGAAAAGGGGGTGGGAACTTTCTGTTGGAGTTAAATACCCTTGACCTTTGCCTTGATAGACTAATGCTGTTAGGCAGCGGGGGTTTAGAATCAGAATTGCCTTCTAGGAGAGATATCATCCAAGTTGCCGAGCCCCAACCAGCCCAATTTCAAACGTTGTTACAGCCGTTGGTGCTAAAGGGGATAGGCTCGCTCTCCATTAAAAAATGCCTTCGTAGTGTACGTCTCAAATAGCCTCTGACAACCAAGTCCATTATACTTCCTGCAGCGTCTTTCTCATATTAACGAAGTCTCCAGCTTGTCTCTGTTATCATTATGTTCATGACAAGTGCTCGTCTGAGCTTCAAGCGGCCAAACTTAGAAAAACTCGACTAGCTACAACCACTATCAACAATTTCCGCCACTGTCTATCTGTGCCTAAATCTAAACGCAAATTTCATGGACAAAGTTTCTTTCCCAGACTGTGCGCCAGTGAAACTCAGTTCCGCTTCACTGCATTTCAGTTAACTACTACATGGTAACCTGAAAGTTCAATGTAAACAAATTTTTGTTTAGCTGCCCTTTTAAACAATAAAATTCTACCCAATTTCCACCCACTAACGATCACCACGTTGCTGTATGGGTGACCACTTTACACTTATTAGCCCTTATCCTCGAGTGGTCTTCTGGCCTTGATAAGTGATGAATTCTTTGTAAAAACAACACCTTATTACACATAAAGATACTGGTAAAATTGGCTCTAGTTTATATTGCTATTCTAGCCGATCACCCGGTTGTACCCGGTCATAGAATAAAATATATTTGAATTCATACAGAAATTGGGACATGTGTATGCGTATATTATGTTTTTTTTTTGTTTTTTAAACAGTTCAAAAGTAAAAACAAAAAGAACTCGAGCTGAGATCAAAATCAAAACCTTAAGATAGTGAGTCAAGTACGATAACCATTAGACTAGCTTAATAAGATCTTTAACAAGTTTTTTCACTACTTTACTACTTATTCTCACCAAAAGCAATCTGTCATGTGAACAGTCCACGCATGCGCATTCGTTAAACAGTTGACAAAGATATAAAAATCCGACGACCTCCACGTACTAATTTGTAAAAATCTTAGTTCAGATGCATAAAAATTAACGAGCCATCTCTTTCCCCATTACACCACGTGCGCTAGGTCAGAGGAGAGAAAATCAGATAGAACTTGGTCATTTACCACTTTGAAGTGTTGCCATAGATGGTAGTGTCGTCAGCATAAATGTCTACGAATGATTTTAGGATGTGATTTGTGATATCATTGTTGTAGATCACGAAGAGAGTTGGGCCTAGAACGGACCCCTGGGGAACTCCAGCATTAATACTGTGAGCTTCTGATTTCTGCCCATCAACCACTACTCTTATGAACCTGTCAGAGAGAAATGATTTAATAATTGAAAAGACATTTCCAGCTCTACCGTAGATTTAGATTTTATGGAGTAGACATTTATGCCATACCCTATCAAAGGCTTTTGATATATTTAGGGCAATTGCTATAGAAAGAAAACCTCCGTCGAGAGATTAGGTAATCCTATACGATATAACTGTTAACACATCTGCTGTAGATCTATCAGAACGGAAACCATATTGCATGTCACTAAATAGGTTATTTTTGCTAAGTTGCTTGACTACTTCTTTATTTAACACAGATTCCAGCAACTTACTCATGACTAGGGCTATGTGTGTGTATTAAGAACTTTAATATGTTGATATATAATACTTAGGGCTATGACAACAGCATATTCTTTTCTTTGTTTTGATTCTCAGGTATATATCCATTGATATCTTATGTGTTTTTATGTAGAGTGATGTGATCCTCGGTTGATTAATTGTGTCTAACTGTGTCGGATATATACTTGAAAGTAAAAACCATGAAAAGAATAAGCTGTTGTCATAGCCGTACTCATGGCGCACAAGAGACTGGTTGGTCTGTATTGAGAGGGAGATGACCAATCACCTGACTGGTTAAATACGAGACATACTGATGAGGTTTTCCATGGTGTTGGGAAGCAGTTCTCCTTAAGATTACGCTTAAACAGCTTTGTAAGTACGGGAGCTAATTCTGGTTGAAGCTTTTTGAGCACTATAATAGGGATGCTGTCAGAACCAGCTGCTTTACTGGAATCGAGGTTTTTGATTAGCTTGGCAACATCGCGCACATCGCGCACATCGCGCACAGATATTTGTATGCCGCATAGCGTGTTTCCAGTCACAGGATGAAAATACGGGTGGTCGACCGCCCTGATCGCATTGGGTAGAATTAGCTGCAAAGTTTTTCGCAAAAATTGGTTTGTCCGATGCTGACGAGATTCTCCCAGACCCATTGATGATAATTGGGATAGAGCACACACTTCTATTTAGGGCCGTGTTTGTTATTTGTCAAAATTAGTGAAAACCAAGCTGCTGCTCAACTACTTTTTTACTTGACGGACTGAGGATTCAGCTCTCTCACGTTCTTTATTACTCTTTTACAGTGGTTTCTGCCAGTCCTGAAAGCGGCGATTCGATATGTAAAAAATATAAAAACCACCCGCGCATAATATTTCAGCTTGCATGAAAATTCTCCCAAGTTGATCCGAAATGCGTAAATAGTCCTTTAGAGAGAATTTTCATGCGAGCTGAAATATAAAGCGCGGTTTGTTTTTATATATTCTTTTACATATCCAACATTTTTCACTTTTTTTCCTTGACAATTTATAACTACAATAAATTGCGGTTCCACTTAATGCCATAGATAGCAAATTCTAGCATTGCTACAAATATAATTTGCTGATTTCTTTATGCCCTCTGATGAGTAGAAGAACAAGAACAGCAATCTTTGAAACCCCACGGAAAAGGACTTTGTAAATTGGTTTTTGGAATATTCAGTCGGACAATAAATTTTGATTGTAAAGTTCAACTTATAATTTTCATTTTCTTTCTCTTATAATAAGCTCTACTCTCTATTGCGTATTGAGCATTTTTTATTCGGTTGGGATTAAATTATCTCTATATAAATACTGTTATGTATATTAGTTTTTGAAGTTTACCATTGCGTATATCAGGTAAACACTACATCTCTTTGATTTCATAAATTGTATATATATATATATATATATATATATATATATATATATATATATATATACAGTTGTGCGCAAAAATATTCGACCCCTGTCTAAATTTTCTTGTTTCGTTGAATTTATACTTCAAAAATCTTCATAACGCCTTTTAACGGCTAATTATGAATAAATTGTATATTTTTCAACAATAAATGAGGAAAAGTAATTCGAGATTAATAATATATATCAATTTATTTACAAAAAATATAAATATGGATGTTGCAAAAATATTCGACTCCTTTAATTTAAAGTTTAAATAAAAGCGTCATTAAGTTTATTATTTTAGTCTAACCTTGTATTTATATCCTATAAATAATATTTATGACTCTACTGAATCTAAAATCAGTTCAAATTGAACTTCAATGCCATATTGAATGATTGAATAATTGTTTCAAGTAAAAAAAAAATTCTTTTTCAACGTCAACAAATCTGCAACTATGACAAAGAACAAAGAGTACTCTGAAGACATTAAAAAGAAAGTAATCGATGCCTACCAGTCTGGAGAAGGTTATAAAAAAATTCCAAACGTTTTTCTATACCACGGTCGACTATTATGTCCATTATCAAAAAATGGAAAGTAAAAGGGATTGTATCAAGTCTTCCAAGATCAGGTCGTCCAAGAAAAATTACGACACGTGGGGCTAGGAAAATTGTTAGACAAGTTTCAATAGACTCTAAATCTAACCTAAAGGACGTGCAGACGTATTTGAAGAATGCTGACTCAGATGTACACTTGTCAACTATTCGTAGGGCATTAAATCGTGCCGGATTGCATGAACGTATTGCCAGAAGGAAGCCCTTACTTTGCAAAGCTCATCAAAAGGCTCGATTTAATTTTGCAAAAAAGTTCCTAGAAATGCCTATTGATTGCTGGAATAATATAATTTGGTCAGACAAAACGAAAGTGGAACTATTTGGACGCAACCAGCAACGCTATGTTTGGCGAAAAGAAAATACTGTTTATAATGTGAAGAATACCGTTCCAACCGTTAAGGATGGAGGTGGATCAATCATGGTGTGGGGCTGTTTCAGTATAAATGGAACTGAAAGATTAACCGTAATCGATGGAAGAATGGATTCAGTAAAATATCAGTCCATACTGAAAGAAAATCTTGTTCCGTCTGCGAACCAGTTGGGGCATGAAAGGAGGTATACCTTTCAACAGGACAACGATCCTAAACACACTTCAAAGAGCACTAAGGCATGGTTAAAGAATAATAAGGTGAAAGTTCTAGAATGGCCTTTCCAGTCTCCAGACCTAAATCCGATTGAGCACTTATAGCATGATTTAAAAATTGCGGTACATAAAAGAAAACCATTTAATTTGATTGAATTAAAACAGTACTGTCAAGAAGAGTGGCTTAAAATTCCAGTGGACAGATGTAGAAGTCTCGTTAGATGTTATAGGAAACGTTTACTTGCAGTAATCAAGGTCAAAGGAGCTTCAACCAAGTATTAATGAAAAGGGGTCGAATACTTTTGCAACATCCATATTTTTATTTTTGTAAATAAATTTATTTATATTATCAAGCACTAATTACTTTTTATTATTTTTTGTTGAAAACTATACAGTTTATTCGAACTTAGTCGTTAAAGAAGGTTTTAAAGATTATTGAAGTATCCATTCAAAGAAATAAGACAATTTTGGTAGGGGTCGAATACTTTTGCGCACAACTGTATATATATATATATATATATATATATATATATATATATATATATATATATATATATAATGGGATAAGTTTGTTTGAAGCAGTTGGCAAAGTATTTTACAGAGTTCTTCTCAATAGACTGTTAGACTATATTTGTCCATCCCTCATTCCAGAAAGTTAAAGTGACTTTCATCCGGGCAGAGGAACCACGGACAGGATCTTCTCTACTCGGCAGTTGTAGGAGAAATGTACTGAACACCGTGTTACACTTTATCAGGCTTTTGTTAATTTGAGCAAGGCATTTGATACGGTGAACAGAAATACCCTGTGGATAATTCTGGCGAAGTTGGGATGCTCACCTCAGTTTCTACCATTACTCAGGGAGTTTCAAACTAATATAAAGGCTCGCCTGAAGCTCAATGGATGCCTATCAGAACCCATCTCGGTTGACAATGGTGTGAAGCAGGGTGATATCCCAGCACCTACATTTATTTCTATTTATTTTGCCACCATGCTTTCCTATATGCCGTTAAGGAGTGTTTTCTGTGTGTTTATTTGCGTTTCAGAACCACAGGTAAGGTCTTTGATCTTCGTCGTTTTCATGCTTCTATAAGGACCTTTCAGCACCTAGTTCGTGAATTGCTTTATGCAGATGACGCCGATCTCGTAGCCCATAGTGAGAGAGATATGCAGGATATCATGAATCTGTTTTCAGTGGCCTGTGCGTCTTTTGGGCTTACTATTAGTTTTAAGAATACTATGGTTATGTTCACACCTCCACCCGGTAGTTTATATGTGGAACCAAATATTTTTGTCAACAACCAGAGACTTGCCGTGATTGACACATTCGTGTATTTGCGTAATACTCTTGATGCTGTGGTCAACTATAGGATACAGCGTGCCACTAAGGTTTTTCATGGCTTAGAGAAGCGAGTGTGGCCTGGCAGGTATAACTCTTCGTACAAAGATTAGTGTCTATTAATCTTGTATGTTACCATCCCTGCTTTAGGATTCTGAGGCCTGGACAACTTATGGTAGACACATAAAAATCATACAGTGCACCAAAAATTTCTGAGACACATTCTCGGCATCAAATGGAACTCTTTTATACCTGATATGGATGTCCTCATGCGAGCTGATGTGCCTTGTATCGAGAAGTTGATTATACGCAACCAGATGAGGTGGGCTGGTCATCTGACAAGGATGGACGACGAGAGATTGCCAAAGCGTCTGTTCTATGGTGAAATTATACAAGGAAAGTGTCCACAACATAAACCTAGGAAACGCTTTAAGGACAACATCAAGGATAATCTTAAAGCTCTCGGTCTTGACGGATCCAGTTGGGGAAGTGCTTCCGATGATCGAAAACGTGGCGCTCCTTTGTCTATCATGGTTGTGATAGCTTTGAGAAGAAAAAATATGAGCATGCAAAAATGAAGCGTGATATCCGGACGAAAAATCTGTCAGATATATCAGGTCTGTCGGAGGCTTTCGTGCAGAACCACGTCTTTGATTTATGCAGTAAAATGACGGAGCCGGCCTAGCTAGCCACAAGCGATCACATGAAGATCAGTCTTTTTTTTTGATGGGGAAAACACTGCGGAGCACAGATGTTCTGTTTGCTCTGTGGTCTGTAAATCGAGTGGAGGCCTGAAGCGTCATATGAATGTCCACACTCGAGCAACACCAGTTGACATCTCTCAATCTCAGCTAAAGTGTGACCTCTGCAATAGACTGTGTAAGAGCAGGGATGGGCTGAAGAGCCACCTTCGTTTCTACAGCAGATAGAAATTGATGCATCTTAATCACATCTTCAACATGCATATATGTATGCGTGTATAAATGTATATATATATAATAAAAAAATTAAATAATAAATTATTAATATATTAAATAAATAAAAATAAATAAATAAAAAAATAAAAATAAAAAAATTATAAAACGTATTAAATGAAATAAACAAAAAATTCATATTTTAAAAGTACATGGAAATGGATGAATAACAAACAATAAAGGAAGGGAAAGATGTGACGATCATCATATATATATATATATATATATATATATATATATATATATATATATATATTCAATGGAGGTTGCCATTTCTTAAGTCCCGGAAGCCACTCGAGGACAAGGGTTATTGCGTGTACAGTAATCAATGGGATAGTATCGTAGTAAGTGGGTGCAATAAGTATTCAATACAAAGCAAAAACTTGATCCATTTTTATTACACGAAAACAAAAACAATATCAAAGTGCAGTTCTAAGGTATTTTTGTGTGATATATACAAATCTCACATCAAAAATCATACAGAAATACATTAGAATAGCAGTTTGTTATTGTTTTTGTTTTCAATTAATAAAAAAAAAACAACGTTTTACTTTATACCGGATACTTATTGTACCCACTGTATATATATATATATATATATATATATATATATATATATATATATATATATATATATATATATTGTTTCTTTGTTTACGAACAGGCGATTTGAGCACTATAAAAGTGGTGGCGGGTGTCGAGTTATTTACGGGCGTCAATTCCATGGTCGAGTGCGAGAACTACCGACTGTCAACACGACGGTTCTAGTCTCAATCCTTGGCTTGGGAGAGATGCTAGTCTAGCGGCACTGATGAGTTGTGATACAACGAAACATGACTGTATGTCGATGACTACAAATATAAATATATATATATATATGTGTGTGTGTGTGTGTGTGTGTGTGTGTATGTGTGTGTGTGTGTAGGTATAAATTATATATGCAATCTCCATCTAAAATTTCATTTTCCATATGCGTGCCTGTTTTCAATTCTAATTAAAAGAAAGGTGCGATGTACTTTAAATCGTGAGACATTTACCTGAGATTAGGAAAATATTTGCATACCAGCGGGGTGGGGGCACCCGGCTTTGCCCGTGCATAAAATACGCCTAAATATATTTTAATTTGTCCAGATTTCGTATATATTATAGAGTCGTGATTTCAAAAGTACAATAAAATGCAGTTGGCTGCCATCAACTAGAATCGAAACTGAAACCACACCTGTAACATCGAAAGCTAGTCATTTTACCACCGCACCAATGTGGCACACATACGAACCGATTAAAAATTTAAAATTAAAAATAAATTAAAGCGAATGTACACAATGTATAATGATTGTTTTTAATTTTGACCAAATTTTAACCTCTCAAAAACTTTTTTCCCCGGCTAAAAACCTATAAAAGAACGGTATGTGAAAAAATTGAATTATTTGAGGCCGCTAGCGCCGCTCCCCGACTTTTAGTTTCGGAGAAGATAGAGTTTGAAAATAGGAAGACAGACAGACAAACAGTTATATAGCCTTTTATATATTAGATTTCATAAGAGAAGATTCACATGCGTCTTTGCAGATTTTTATTGAAAATTCCACGTATTTAAGCGGAAAGCAAAATTCCTCTCAATTTAATATATATCCCTTATTTCGCTTTTAAATGAAAGCAATTTTTAAAGCAAAATTTCGTTTATTTTAAGCAAAATTTCATTTATTTTAAGCAAAATTTCATTTATTTTAAGCAAAATTCATGTCTTTCTAGCATTAAACTTAATATTAGCTTTATCAGAATTTTTTTATTTTTAATTCCTGTAATTCTAACATTATAAATCAAACCAACTGAAAGACAATATCGATTTGTTCTGTACGAATACTTTGCTGCGCAAAACACCTTTAAGGCAATGTTTAAAAAGTCGCGACTAGAGAAAAATGCAAACAATAAAATTCTTTCATTAAAAATTGTTTTATAAGTTTTTTTTTTGTTTGTTTTTTTTGTCAACTATTATTAATTTATCCTGTTTATAATATATTGATTGCATAAATTCCCCTCTGGACCAAATTGTCACATACAAATAACAGTTGCCGGATACAAATTTATTATACCTAAACTTTTATCCATCTTATGTAACTTTTATAAATTCGTTATAATAAAATCCTATCTTATTTCCTACGAGTGACATCATAACGATTGGCAAGATCTATAGACGAAGTATTTCGTTTTTTCTCCTCTACCTGAAAAGTCCGCATACTCTCCCAGTCAAGACCGGGTAAATATATAACCATTATAACTATATTGACCTGACACCCTACTAAACTGGATTAAACACCTATACTCATAAAACTACGATTACACGTCGCCTCAATCGAAATATAGACAACGACGTTTATTTCTTCATTTTCGCATCACAGCCCTGTCGGTGGGGCATTAGAATACGCCGACTGCCCCCCTGCAGAGGGTAAAAGTCCCTCAATGGGGGGTCCTGGACATGACCGTAAAATATATCCAGTGGTGAGGCCCCAGCTTGTGGGCTTTGGGGAGTGTGGAGCCACCCTTTAATTACCATTGCCCCCAGGTCCACTCTGAACCGGAGTGGTAGTACCTGTTAGAGTCCTAACTATGGGTTAAATAGAAACCGACGTGAAAACAACAAATATATTCTATTAAAAAAAATTTTCTTAAAAATCTTTGGATTCGGCATTAAATAACCCGAAAGTGAGGATATGCCGTAAAACAAAAACAACCAACCTTCATTCTCGCATCACGCGTGTTTACTAGTAACGCACGTGACGTCAGGGATCTCTCTAACGTGATCTCGAACGTCATTTTTCTCTAACGTGATCGTATTTTTAAAAGTCTTTATTTTACCCTACCGGTTACGTCATTTTACATACATTCGCATACATTCGCATACGGCCATCAGATCTCTGTTACACTAATGTATATATATATATATATATATATATATATATATATATATATATATATATATATATATATATACATTAGTGTTGGGACGATTAATCGGAATCGGAAAAATCGGAATATTTAGGGGTATCGGAATCGGTATCGGAATCGAAAAGATTTGCGCATATTTTCCGATGTGTTAAGTTTGCAGGTTGAAACAAGTAACGTAGAAAGCAATACAAATAACGACTCAACAAACAAAGGTAGATCAAATAAGAAGTGTATTAGGAAAAAGGTATATTTACAGGATATTTACATAATGATGTCAAATAAGAGAGTCTTTGCTGGAGAAACATATCTGCTCTCGGCGGCCTTCAGTGGCTTCTGGTGAACACACACTCAGACTAACTGAGTCTTCCTATTTATGTGTAATTACTATCCACATATGCAAATGAATGTGTGCCACCACAACACGATGTCAAAACGATTCTTCTAATTGTCTTTTTTTTATTTGTATATGTTTACAGCAAAATCTACCTTTACCTGATATAATTATTAAATAACAATTCAACTACCAGTAAAACAGAAATCGATTGATAATACCTACAAGTGTATTTTTTTTCGTTTAGGAAAATATCTGCATCTTTAGCATGTGCTTTTACGGTAATCGGGAAAAATAATCTCACTGTATTTAAATATTTAGAGATTAAAAAAATATAATCGGAATCGGTAATTGTATCGGTATTGGGAAAAATATTGGAATCGTCACATCACTAATATATACGTACATACATACATATATTCATATGTTACTGGTACCATGTAACCCAGTACTACCTGTCTCATGGCCGGGTCACCGGCGACTAAACTGGGACCTCCACCAGACTTGTTTGATGAGGAGGGTGGCTAGTCTCTCTGAAGGATTAAAAACAAGACCTTCCAAACAGCGAATGAACCCTTTTTCGGGGTCAACGGCCAACTAGTACCGTGTGTTTGTGTGTGTATGTGTGTTTTGGGGTGGAGAGGACTCCTGTGAGCCGTAGTGAAGGCAACCTTTCCAGGAGAAGCAAATATCTAATTTGAAAAACCATATAGCGGGAGACCAGTACCCGCATTAAGCTGGTCTGCAGTTTAACTTGTTGCTGGCTATCTTGCTCTTGCTTGTTGCTGGATCTAAATATTTTGAACCGAGAGAGAGAGACTTAGTTGTGGTACAAAGTTAAGACTCTGTAACATCATTTGTGTATAGATACTCCCTCAGGCATTTATCTATAAAAGTGTCCTGTGGGGATGGGAAAGTTGTGACACGTGGAGGCTTGAAATGCTGGAAGCATGTAATAATTGATCCCAATGACATCTTCAGTGTCATGCCTACTTGAGCGTGTAAATTCACCGGTAGGACTAAAAAGAAAGTCATTTTTAGGCTCATGGACGTTAAGTGTCTGAGGGAGTGGCACTCGTCTGACAAAACGTTGCAATCATTATATATATATATATATATATATATATATATATATATAATTTTTCTAGGAATTTTATCTTTCGCGCCTACATTAAACTTTAGAGAACTTAAGGAGAGGAAGGGTGGGAGCGGCATCATCTTTGTTTACCTACTCCAGTAAATTATTACATAACACTAATAGTAGTGATGTCTATTACGCAAAGATGTGGAGGAACATTGACCTTTCGTGACGTTATCTAGCATGTCTAATCACTTATATAGATGCATCTGCACAACTACTGTACTCTCTCTCTCTCTCTCTCTCTCTCTCTCTATATATATATATATATATATATATATTTTTTTTTTTTTTTTTTTTTTTTTTTTTTTTTTTTACAAAGGCATCACCACATTATCAAGGCCCAGAGGCCACTCAAGGATAAGGGTTAAAGAGTGTACAGTAGAAGTTGGTCAATATAGTAATCATTAGTAATGAAAATTTGGTAAATTTAATAACTTATATGGAACGGCTCATCAAGAACTTATTTACTTTAGACTTGAACAAAACCATATTGTAGTCAGCCGGAAAGCAGGAAAACGGAAGACAATTCCACAGGCGTGCAGTTCTAAGAAAGAAGCTTTGTTCATGGAATCTACGTTTAGGTTTAGGCACAGATAAAGAGTGGGGGAAATTATTGATAGTGTTTACAGCTAGACGAGTGTTTCTTGTGAAAGTTTGGCGAGGGGGGACCATAGATTGAAGCTCAGTTGAACACTTTCCATGAAAATAACGATACATCAGAGACAAACTCGCAACATCTCTTCTGTGAGATAGAGGTTGCAAGGAGGAGAAAAGGACATCTCCTACGAGGCTACGAAGTCTATTTTGAACTCTATCAAGGCAGGACAAGTTCTTTCTAGCAGCTCCTGCCCAGATGTGGCAACAGTATTCCATCCTTGGACGTACCTGGCTCTTATATAGATAGAGAATAGCATCAGCAGTGAGATATCTACTGGATCGATAGAAAGATCCCACCATTTTTCCAGCGGCCTTGGCAACAGATTTGATATACGTGTTCCATTTAAGATCAGGAGTAATGGTCAAGCCCAGAAGCTTGTCAAAACTTGAGGCCTCCTGAAGACGAGAGCCATTCATTTCAATTGATGACAAATGTGGATTAGAATGTTGATGATGTAAAGAGAGAAGCTTGGTTTTAGATGCATTAAAAGTAACCAGCCACTCCTTTCCCCATTGTACTACGTGCTCAAGATCAGAGGAGAGAGAATTGGAGAGAACTTGCTCGTTTACTGTCTTAGATGTGGTACCATAAATGGTAGTGTCGTCAGCATAAATGTCTACAAATGATGTAAGGATATGATTTGGAAGATCATTAATGTAGATCAGGAAAAGAGTTGGGCCCAGGATGGATCCCTGAGGGACACCGGCATTAATATTGTGAGCTTCTGATTTTTGCCCCTCAACTACTACTCTTATGAATCTATCAGAAAGAAATGATTTAATAATTGAGAAGACTTTTCCAGCTATACCATAGCTAGCGATCTTATGAAGTAAACCTTTATGCCATACCCTATCAAAGGCTTTAGATATGTCAAGAGCAATTGCCCTAGAAAGATTGCCACCGTCGAGAGATTTGCTAATCCTATGCGATATAACTGTAAGGACATCTGCTGTAGATCTAGCAGAACGGAAACCATATTGAGTGTCACTAAGAAGGTTATTTTTGTTGAGATGTTTGATTACTTCTGTATTTAATACAGATTCTAGCAACTTACTCATGACGCACAGGAGACTTATTGGCCTGTACTGAGAGGGGGATGAGCGATCACCTGAATTCTTAAATACAGGGCATACTGATGAGATTTTCCAGGGAGATGGGAAACTATTCTCCTTAAGACAACGTTTAAACAGTTTTGTAAGTATGGGCGCTAGTTCAGGTTGAAGTTTTTTGAGTACTATGATTGGAATACCATCAGGGCCAGTTGCTTTACTGGAATCAAGGTTTTTGATTAGTTTGGCAACATCACGTACAGATATACGTATATCACATAGCGTGTTTTCTGATACAAGAGGAAATATTGGGGGTTGGCGGTCTTGGTCGCAAAGGGTAGAATTAGCTGCAAAGTTCTTGACAAAGAGTTTGGCTTTGTCTGATGCTGACGAGATTACCTCAGATCCATTGATAATAGTTGGGATGGAGCACACGCTTCTGTTCAGGATTCTGTTTGCTATTTGCCAAAACTGGTGGGAACCAAGCCGCTGCTCAGCTACTTTGGACTTAACAGATTGAGCATACAACTTTCTTGCGTTCCTTATTACTTTCTTACAATGGTTGCTGGCAGTCCTGAAAACGGCTTTAGTTTCCATACATCTATTACGTTTGAAGCAGTGGAAAAAGTGATTTCTGTGCGCAATGGCAGCAGCACATTCTGGAGAGAACCATGGCTGGCTGTTAGGTTTTTGCTGAAACTTTTTAGAGGGTATGAAATGGTCAATACCTACAATTAACCATTCAGTTAGGTCTAATACTATAGAGGACACATCCTTTTTAAACATGGAATGCAGAGGTAGATCAGATATAAATGTACGGAAGCTATCCCAGTCAGCCTTAGTGTATCGATATACTGTACGATGAAGAGGTACGTCTGGGGACTTATTACATTTCATTTTTATCTTAATTGATACAACAGAGTGGTCGGAAGATCCAAGAGGCGACAGAACAGAAACTGAACATAGTTCAGGGCAAGTTGTGAGAAAAAGGTCTAGTAGGCTCGCATACTGGCCGTCATTATCAGGCACACGGGTAGGTTCCTGAACAATCTGAGTGAGGTCATAGGCAATGGAGAAATCATGACAGAACCTCCCCTCATCATCGGTCTTGTTTGAGTGGGTCAACCATTCGACGTTGTGAACATTGAAGTCTCCACATACGTGAATGTTAGCTGAAGGATAAGTAGAAAGGACTTGGTCAATTTTCTCAGATATGCTTTGAAAGATAGTAACTCCGCTGTTGTGGGGGCGATAGAGAGTAAATATAAATGCAGTAGTGTGAGCTAAAGCAACCCGGAAGCACATATAAGGTAAGTTAGGATCTTCCCTGGAGATGTCCCTCCCACATGGAAAGCTATCTTTAATATAGGCACATATTCCATGCCCATGGCGATCTTGGGGGTCAGATTTAGAAGTTAAGTTAGAGTATCCTGTAATTGCAAACTCATCAAGGGAAATAGCCTGTCCAATGCCAGTTTCACTTAAAAATAAAAGGTCTGGTTTAGTCTCCTGTAATTGGGTTTCAACCTCTGGAAGGTTAGAACGTAGACCCCTGATGTTGGAGAAGGAGACATGGTAGTAGGGGTCTACATTGGAAGTTGGAGAACCGGGTTTAATCGTGTATTTTTTCTTGAAACTTGTCATGATGAAATTTTGGAATTTGTGGACTAGGTCGACAGATTTACTTAGAGCAGGACAGAGAGGGGAAACTAAGAGAGAAAAAGAAACGAAGAATTTTTTTTTTTTTTTTTTTTTTTTTGTACCACATGATAAGGTAAAGCCGTAACAATTACCCACTAGTATGGCATCGAGAGGCCCCACCAGAAGCTACTGCATGGTCCAGATTCCATTCACCAAATGGCAATACAGCAGCCCCAGTACTTTGCACCTGCTGATAGGACAGCCTCCTTAGTGGTTAATCCAAGGTTCGGGTCCCTGACTATCAGGCGGATAACGTCAGCCCAGACAAAACGTTTACCTCCAGCACCCTTACTAGTGACATGGCTACAAGGATAGACATAGAAACAGAAAATTTCCACCAACTCTGCCAACTGTTCGCGCAAAAATACTGCCAACCTAGAAAACAGCTTTTTCTTCTCCCTTTGTCAGAAAAATCACTCATTTAAAAATGAGGACTGAGGGACAAATAAGAAGAAGCGAGAGTAACAGGAGCTGCCGATAACGCATCCACAATGCGTTTTCTACTCTCCATTAAAAAAAAAAAAAAAAAAAAAATAAAAAATAAAAAAAATAAAAAAATAAAAAATAAAATAAAATAAAAAAATAACTATTAAGTATTGTACTTAATAAAAGTCCAACGGACCTGTTTAAGGGAAAGTATGGTGATAGATTCCCCTCCCACGAACTAAAAATGAGTACAATTAGGTAATCTATTTTTGCAATCAACTCGGTAGATAAATAAACATTTATGGACGAGAAAAAAAAAAAAAAAAAAAAAATTAAAGCTAGCATTTAATACAACAGAAATACATAAATTAAATACTGAAATAAAATGTAGTTATTAATATTTGAATCTTAAAATAAAAAGTGCGAATTAATAGAGAAAATCACTTATCACAACAACGCATTCCGTCTCCAAACTAGTGAAGAATTTAACTTTTAATAGCGTTCAGAAGATTTTTTTTTTAAATTAACCGTTAAGAGAAAGCGTGATTTTATTCTGAACTTTAACTAATCACGTTTTAAGCAACTTATGATATAAAACAAAATCGGATGGGGGGGGGGTTCTTCCGAAGTTAGTTGGTGACGATTATAAGTAATTGCGAGATAAGATGGGAGCCAGAAATTAGGGGTGGGGGACTGAAAATGATAATATAATGGATTGATTATACAATATTTAAGATCAACTTGGTAGATAAACATTTATGGACGAGAAAAAAAAAAAAAAAAAAAAAAAAAAAAAAAAAAAAAAAATTAAAGCTAGCATTTAATACAACAGAAATACATAAATTAAATACTGAAATAAAATGTAGTTATTAATATTTGAATCTTAAAATAAAAAGTGCGAATTAATAGAGAAAATCACTTATCACAACAACGCATTCCGTCTCCAAACTAGTGAAGAATTTAACTTTTAATAGCGTTCAGAAGATTTTTTTTTTAAATTAACCGTTAAGAGAAAGCGTGATTTTATTCTGAACTTTAACTAATCACGTTTTAAGCAACTTATGATATAAAACAAAATCGGATGGGGGGGGGGTTCTTCCGAAGTTAGTTGGTGACGATTATAAGTAATTGCGAGATAAGATGGGAGCCAGAAATTAGGGGTGGGGGACTGAAAATGATAATATAATGGATTGATTATACAATATTTAAGATCAACTTGGTAGATAAACATTTATGGACGAGAAAAAAAAAAAAAAAAAAAAAAAAAAAAAAAAAAAAAAAAAATTAAAGCTAGCATTTAATACAACAGAAATACATAAATTAAATACTGAAATAAAATGTAGTTATTAATATTTGAATCTTAAAATAAAAAGTGCGAATTAATAGAGAAAATCACTTATCACAACAACGCATTCCGTCTCCAAACTAGTGAAGAATTTAACTTTTAATAGCGTTCAGAAGATTTTTTTTTTAAATTAACCGTTAAGAGAAAGCGTGATTTTATTCTGAACTTTAACTAATCACGTTTTAAGCAACTTATGATATAAAACAAAATCGGATGGGGGGGGGGGGTTCTTCCGAAGTTAGTTGGTGACGATTATAAGTAATTGCGAGATAAGATGGGAGCCAGAAATTAGGGGTGGGGGACTGAAAATGATAATATAATGGATTGATTATACAATATTTAAGATCAACTTGGTAGATAAACATTTATGGACGAGAAAAAAAAAAAAAAAAAAAAAAAAAAAAAAAAAAATTAAAGCTAGCATTTAATACAACAGAAATACATAAATTAAATACTGAAATAAAATGTAGTTATTAATATTTGAATCTTAAAATAAAAAGTGCGAATTAATAGAGAAAATCACTTATCACAACAACGCATTCCGTCTCCAAACTAGTGAAGAATTTAACTTTTAATAGCGTTCAGAAGATTTTTTTTTTAAATTAACCGTTAAGAGAAAGCGTGATTTTATTCTGAACTTTAACTAATCACGTTTTAAGCAACTTATGATATAAAACAAAATCGGATGGGGGGGGGGTTCTTCCGAAGTTAGTTGGTGACGATTATAAGTAATTGCGAGATAAGATGGGAGCCAGAAATTAGGGGTGGGGGACTGAAAATGATAATATAATGGATTGATTATACAATATTTAAGATCAACTTGGTAGATAAACATTTATGGACGAGAAAAAAAAAAAAAAAAAAAAAAAAAAAAAAAAAAAAAAATTAAAGCTAGCATTTAATACAACAGAAATACATAAATTAAATACTGAAATAAAATGTAGTTATTAATATTTGAATCTTAAAATAAAAAGTGCGAATTAATAGAGAAAATCACTTATCACAACAACGCATTCCGTCTCCAAACTAGTGAAGAATTTAACTTTTAATAGCGTTCAGAAGATTTTTTTTTTAAATTAACCGTTAAGAGAAAGCGTGATTTTATTCTGAACTTTAACTAATCACGTTTTAAGCAACTTATGATATAAAACAAAATCGGATGGGGGGGGGGGGGTTCTTCCGAAGTTAGTTGGTGACGATTATAAGTAATTGCGAGATAAGATGGGAGCCAGAAATTAGGGGTGGGCGACTGAAAATGATAATATAATGGATTGATTATACAATATTTAAGATCAACTTGGTAGATAAACATTTATGGACGAGAAAAAAAAAAAAAAAAAAAAAAAAAAATTAAAGCTAGCATTTAATACAACAGAAATACATAAATTAAATACTGAAATAAAATGTAGTTATTAATATTTGAATCTTAAAATAAAAAGTGCGAATTAATAGAGAAAATCACTTATCACAACAACGCATTCCGTCTCCAAACTAGTGAAGAATTTAACTTTTAATAGCGTTCAGAAGATTTTTTTTTTAAATTAACCGTTAAGAGAAAGCGTGATTTTATTCTGAACTTTAACTAATCACGTTTTAAGCAACTTATGATATAAAACAAAATCGGATGGGGGGGGGTTCTTCCGAAGTTAGTTGGTGACGATTATAAGTAATTGCGAGATAAGATGGGAGCCAGAAATTAGGGGTGGGGGACTGAAAATGATAATATAATGGATTGATTATACAATATTTAAGATCAACTTGGTAGATAAACATTTATGGACGAGAAAAAAAAAAAAAAAAAAAAAAAAAAAAAAAAAAAATTAAAGCTAGCATTTAATACAACAGAAATACATAAATTAAATACTGAAATAAAATGTAGTTATTAATATTTGAATCTTAAAATAAAAAGTGCGAATTAATAGAGAAAATCACTTATCACAACAACGCATTCCGTCTCCAAACTAGTGAAGAATTTAACTTTTAATAGCGTTCAGAAGATTTTTTTTTTAAATTAACCGTTAAGAGAAAGCGTGATTTTATTCTGAACTTTAACTAATCACGTTTTAAGCAACTTATGATATAAAACAAAATCGGATGGGGGGGGGGGTTCTTCCGAAGTTAGTTGGTGACGATTATAAGTAATTGCGAGATAAGATGGGAGCCAGAAATTAGGGGTGGGGGACTGAAAATGATAATATAATGGATTGATTATACAATATTTAAGATCAACTTGGTAGATAAACATTTATGGACGAGAAAAAAAAAAAAAAAAAAAAAAAAAAAAAAAAAAAAAAAAAATTAAAGCTAGCATTTAATACAACAGAAATACATAAATTAAATACTGAAATAAAATGTAGTTATTAATATTTGAATCTTAAAATAAAAAGTGCGAATTAATAGAGAAAATCACTTATCACAACAACGCATTCCGTCTCCAAACTAGTGAAGAATTTAACTTTTAATAGCGTTCAGAAGATTTTTTTTTAAAATTAACCGTTAAGAGAAAGCGTGATTTTATTCTGAACTTTAACTAATCACGTTTTAAGCAACTTATGATATAAAACAAAATCGGATGGGGGGGGGGGTTCTTCCGAAGTTAGTTGGTGACGATTATAAGTAATTGCGAGATAAGATGGGAGCCAGAAATTAGGGGTGGGCGACTGAAAATGATAATATAATGGATTGATTATACAATATTTAAGATCAACTTGGTAGATAAACATTTATGGACGAGAAAAAAAAAAAAAAAAAAAAAAAAAAAAAAAATTAAAGCTAGCATTTAATACAACAGAAATACATAAATTAAATACTGAAATAAAATGTAGTTATTAATATTTGAATCTTAAAATAAAAAGTGCGAATTAATAGAGAAAATCACTTATCACAACAACGCATTCCGTCTCCAAACTAGTGAAGAATTTAACTTTTAATAGCGTTCAGAAGATTTTTTTTTTAAATTAACCGTTAAGAGAAAGCGTGATTTTATTCTGAACTTTAACTAATCACGTTTTAAGCAACTTATGATATAAAACAAAATCGGATGGGGGGGGGGGGGTTCTTCCGAAGTTAGTTGGTGACGATTATAAGTAATTGCGAGATAAGATGGGAGCCAGAAATTAGGGGTGGGGGACTGAAAATGATAATATAATGGATTGATTATACAATATTTAAGATCAACTTGGTAGATAAACATTTATGGACGAGAAAAAAAAAAAAAAAAAAAAAAAAAAAAAAAAAAAAAAAAATTAAAGCTAGCATTTAATACAACAGAAATACATAAATTAAATACTGAAATAAAATGTAGTTATTAATATTTGAATCTTAAAATAAAAAGTGCGAATTAATAGAGAAAATCACTTATCACAACAACGCATTCCGTCTCCAAACTAGTGAAGAATTTAACTTTTAATAGCGTTCAGAAGATTTTTTTTTTAAATTAACCGTTAAGAGAAAGCGTGATTTTATTCTGAACTTTAACTAATCACGTTTTAAGCAACTTATGATATAAAACAAAATCGGATGGGGGGGGGGGTTCTTCCGAAGTTAGTTGGTGACGATTATAAGTAATTGCGAGATAAGATGGGAGCCAGAAATTAGGGGTGGGGGACTGAAAATGATAATATAATGGATTGATTATACAATATTTAAGATCAACTTGGTAGATAAACATTTATGGACGAGAAAAAAAAAAAAAAAAAAAAAAAAAAAAAAATTAAAGCTAGCATTTAATACAACAGAAATACATAAATTAAATACTGAAATAAAATGTAGTTATTAATATTTGAATCTTAAAATAAAAAGTGCGAATTAATAGAGAAAATCACTTATCACAACAACGCATTCCGTCTCCAAACTAGTGAAGAATTTAACTTTTAATAGCGTTCAGAAGATTTTTTTTTTAAATTAACCGTTAAGAGAAAGCGTGATTTTATTCTGAACTTTAACTAATCACGTTTTAAGCAACTTATGATATAAAACAAAATCGGATGGGGGGGGGGTTCTTCCGAAGTTAGTTGGTGACGATTATAAGTAATTGCGAGATAAGATGGGAGCCAGAAATTAGGGGTGGGGGACTGAAAATGATAATATAATGGATTGATTATACAATATTTAAGATCAACTTGGTAGATAAACATTTATGGACGAGAAAAAAAAAAAAAAAAAAAAAAAAAAAAAAAAAATTAAAGCTAGCATTTAATACAACAGAAATACATAAATTAAATACTGAAATAAAATGTAGTTATTAATATTTGAATCTTAAAATAAAAAGTGCGAATTAATAGAGAAAATCACTTATCACAACAACGCATTCCGTCTCCAAACTAGTGAAGAATTTAACTTTTAATAGCGTTCAGAAGATTTTTTTTTTAAATTAACCGTTAAGAGAAAGCGTGATTTTATTCTGAACTTTAACTAATCACGTTTTAAGCAACTTATGATATAAAACAAAATCGGATGGGGGGGGGGTTCTTCAGAAGTTAGTTGGTGACGATTATAAGTAATTGCGAGATAAGATGGGAGCCAGAAATTAGGGGTGGGGGACTGAAAATGATAATATAATGGATTGATTATACAATATTTAAGATCAACTTGGTAGATAAACATTTATGGACGAGAAAAAAAAAAAAAAAAAAAAAAAAAAAAAAAAAAAAAATTAAAGCTAGCATTTAATACAACAGAAATACATAAATTAAATACTGAAATAAAATGTAGTTATTAATATTTGAATCTTAAAATAAAAAGTGCGAATTAATAGAGAAAATCACTTATCACAACAACGCATTCCGTCTCCAAACTAGTGAAGAATTTAACTTTTAATAGCGTTCAGAAGATTTTTTTTTAAAATTAACCGTTAAGAGAAAGCGTGATTTTATTCTGAACTTTAACTAATCACGTTTTAAGCAACTTATGATATAAAACAAAATCGGATGGGGGGGGGGGGTTCTTCCGAAGTTAGTTGGTGACGATTATAAGTAATTGCGAGATAAGATGGGAGCCAGAAATTAGGGGTGGGCGACTGAAAATGATAATATAATGGATTGATTATACAATATTTAAGATCAACTTGGTAGATAAACATTTATGGACGAGAAAAAAAAAAAAAAAAAAAAAAAAAAAAAAAAAAAATTAAAGCTAGCATTTAATACAACAGAAATACATAAATTAAATACTGAAATAAAATGTAGTTATTAATATTTGAATCTTAAAATAAAAAGTGCGAATTAATAGAGAAAATCACTTATCACAACAACGCATTCCGTCTCCAAACTAGTGAAGAATTTAACTTTTAATAGCGTTCAGAAGATTTTTTTTTTAAATTAACCGTTAAGAGAAAGCGTGATTTTATTCTGAACTTTAACTAATCACGTTTTAAGCAACTTATGATATAAAACAAAATCGGATGGGGGGGGGGGGTTCTTCCGAAGTTAGTTGGTGACGATTATAAGTAATTGCGAGATAAGATGGGAGCCAGAAATTAGGGGTGGGGGACTGAAAATGATAATATAATGGATTGATTATACAATATTTAAGATCAACTTGGTAGATAAACATTTATGGACGAGAAAAAAAAAAAAAAAAAAAAAAAAAAAAAAAATTAAAGCTAGCATTTAATACAACAGAAATACATAAATTAAATACTGAAATAAAATGTAGTTATTAATATTTGAATCTTAAAATAAAAAGTGCGAATTAATAGAGAAAATCACTTATCACAACAACGCATTCCGTCTCCAAACTAGTGAAGAATTTAACTTTTAATAGCGTTCAGAAGATTTTTTTTTTAAATTAACCGTTAAGAGAAAGCGTGATTTTATTCTGAACTTTAACTAATCACGTTTTAAGCAACTTATGATATAAAACAAAATCGGATGGGGGGGGGTTCTTCCGAAGTTAGTTGGTGACGATTATAAGTAATTGCGAGATAAGATGGGAGCCAGAAATTAGGGGTGGGGGACTGAAAATGATAATATAATGGATTGATTATACAATATTTAAGATCAACTTGGTAGATAAACATTTATGGACGAGAAAAAAAAAAAAAAAAAAAAAAAAAAAAAAATTAAAGCTAGCATTTAATACAACAGAAATACATAAATTAAATACTGAAATAAAATGTAGTTATTAATATTTGAATCTTAAAATAAAAAGTGCGAATTAATAGAGAAAATCACTTATCACAACAACGCATTCCGTCTCCAAACTAGTGAAGAATTTAACTTTTAATAGCGTTCAGAAGATTTTTTTTTTAAATTAACCGTTAAGAGAAAGCGTGATTTTATTCTGAACTTTAACTAATCACGTTTTAAGCAACTTATGATATAAAACAAAATCGGATGGGGGGGGGGGGTTCTTCCGAAGTTAGTTGGTGACGATTATAAGTAATTGCGAGATAAGATGGGAGCCAGAAATTAGGGGTGGGGGACTGAAAATGATAATATAATGGATTGATTATACAATATTTAAGATCAACTTGGTAGATAAACATTTATGGACGAGAAAAAAAAAAAAAAAAAAAAAAAAAATTAAAGCTAGCATTTAATACAACAGAAATACATAAATTAAATACTGAAATAAAATGTAGTTATTAATATTTGAATCTTAAAATAAAAAGTGCGAATTAATAGAGAAAATCACTTATCACAACAACGCATTCCGTCTCCAAACTAGTGAAGAATTTAACTTTTAATAGCGTTCAGAAGATTTTTTTTTTAAATTAACCGTTAAGAGAAAGCGTGATTTTATTCTGAACTTTAACTAATCACGTTTTAAGCAACTTATGATATAAAACAAAATCGGATGGGGGGGGGGGGGTTCTTCCGAAGTTAGTTGGTGACGATTATAAGTAATTGCGAGATAAGATGGGAGCCAGAAATTAGGGGTGGGGGACTGAAAATGATAATATAATGGATTGATTATACAATATTTAAGATCAACTTGGTAGATAAACATTTATGGACGAGAAAAAAAAAAAAAAAAAAAAAAAAAAAAAAAAAAAAAAAAAAAAAATTAAAGCTAGCATTTAATACAACAGAAATACATAAATTAAATACTGAAATAAAATGTAGTTATTAATATTTGAATCTTAAAATAAAAAGTGCGAATTAATAGAGAAAATCACTTATCACAACAACGCATTCCGTCTCCAAACTAGTGAAGAATTTAACTTTTAATAGCGTTCAGAAGATTTTTTTTTAAAATTAACCGTTAAGAGAAAGCGTGATTTTATTCTGAACTTTAACTAATCACGTTTTAAGCAACTTATGATATAAAACAAAATCGGATGGGGGGGGGGGGTTCTTCCGAAGTTAGTTGGTGACGATTATAAGTAATTGCGAGATAAGATGGGAGCCAGAAATTAGGGGTGGGCGACTGAAAATGATAATATAATGGATTGATTATACAATATTTAAGATCAACTTGGTAGATAAACATTTATGGACGAGAAAAAAAAAAAAAAAAAAAAAAAAAAAAAAAAAAAAAAAAAATTAAAGCTAGCATTTAATACAACAGAAATACATAAATTAAATACTGAAATAAAATGTAGTTATTAATATTTGAATCTTAAAATAAAAAGTGCGAATTAATAGAGAAAATCACTTATCACAACAACGCATTCCGTCTCCAAACTAGTGAACATAGATATAACAGAGATATATATATATATATATATATATATACATATATACATATATATATATATATATATATATATATATATATATATATATATATATATATATACAGGGTAGTGCAAAATCTTACATATAGCAATTGTTTTACTTATAGACAATTTACGAAAAAGGATGTCTCATCTTTAGCATAATTTTGATCACGTAAGTGTTATATATATAATTCTGCCACAGACTTAATACAAAGAAAGCTAAGGAAAAGAAAGGAGAGCATTTAAAAGAAAGAGGCGGAAAGAAAATATGTCCTGGTCTGGAAATATCTAAAAATACTCAACATTTTATGAGCATTGCATTCTGTTATACAAAATTCCGAAGGCAGAAACACTCATCGAAATAATGGATTTTTTTTTTTTTTTCACAAAGAAAATAATTAATTCCCGAAAAAGAAATCTTCTATTTTTTGGACAGATTTAACCAATGAATCACAGAAAATATTTTGATTTTGATTAGGAAGAGATAATTTCATAAAATCCCCATTCAAACTAATATATAAACAATATATATATATATATATATATATATATATATATATATATATATATATATATATATATATACATGCATATCTATAGGTCAATTTATTTAGATGTGCAAGCAATTAGAATTCAATGACATAATATACACATTCATTCAGAATTTTACACAAGCACCTGATACTATATAAATAATATAAACATAGAGACACAAAAAATATAAATATATTAGCGCTACATACCTGGTGTTGCCCAGGTACAGTAAAGTAACTTTCTCTTTTTTAAATTCTGATTTCAAGGTAGACAACTTCCATTATATTCCACAATAAAAAAAAATGTTTGCCTCGCTGATGTGTATCCTTAAGCTATTCTTAAATAATTGTCTGTCATATTGATAGTATGAACTAATCCTTGGAATCCATTGTATATAAATAGCTTGCATTACCAGTTACACGATATAAGAAATAACGACAAGAAATTAGCTAGTCAGAAAAGAAAAGCTTGATTTCTTAGATTCAATGTTGTTTGGGCCTGATTTTAAAATCCGGCATAAAAACTGTATATGTTACTGTATGTATAGAAAAATATATATCAAGAGAAATTAAAGAGTGTAGAAAGGAATTATTACAGTGTTATTATTGATAAAATTAATAAGTATCATTTTTAAAATTAAACTTACGCAGTGAATTCGAAATAAGCGGCCATTAATTGAATCAGGTTACACAAAATACGGTCTAAAATACTTATTTAGTTTGTGCATGTGGTTTAATTATTCAGTATCGAAACGGTTAATTTATATAATAATATGTGACTGATAACATTATATATAATACGCACATATATATATAAATAAATATATGTGTGTATATAAAGAGAGAGAGAGAGAGAGAGAGAGAGAGCGAGAGCGATAGATAGATAGATAGATAGATAGATAGATAGATAGATAGAGAGAGAGAGAGAGAGAGAGAGAAGGAGAGAAAGGGAGAACGAGTGACAGAAACAGAGAAGGTGAGATTTATATTTATCTAAAATTATAAATATAAAATGTATAAAAGTTATATTCCAAATAATATAGAAAGGAATATATTTTCTATATATCTCTGAAAACAAAGAGTATAATACACACACACACACACACACACACACACATATATATCTGTATATATACACACATATATATATCATATATATACAGTACACCCATACAATACAGTCACAAGTCGAGTGAGATATATATGTATGCATATACATACACACATACTTAAATTCTATATGTAATTAAATAAATACAAAAAAAAAACATGGCTCCATTACCTGAAAAAACTGACATTGATAACCTTTTACATGGCCTGAAAGACTTTGGAAAATTTCAACTCTTACAATGCACCGTGCTTAACATGATGTTAATACCTTGCGCCCATATTTTGTTGGAAGTTGTATTTATAGGTAAGATATACGTTTCCAAATTTTTATTTGATAATTTTAACCATAATAATACCCGTAAAAAAATGACGTAATTTAGTACGTGAACTGATTCTTCGTGTTATTATCATTAAATTTTTTTCAGTATTCTTATTATTTTGTTCTGGTTGGGGATGGGACATCCTATTGGATGCCAGACCTTCACTCGAACCGTATCTTTACGTGCAATTATCTGTATTTCCCTAGTAGATTTTTTTAAAATCATTTTTCATGAGTCCGATTGCTCCTCTAATGACTGGAATTATAGGAATCTTCCTAAGATTCCAGTTTCTTTTCATGTCGTATATGTAGTATATATTTGTACGCATATATATTATAATATTAGTATTTTATTATTCTTTTTTTTTTTTTTTAATGTGTGTGTGCCCGTCCGTGTATGTGTGTTTTAAACCGTATTTTGGATTTGTGACAAAGTTATTAGAACTAAAGAGACGCCGTTTAAATTCCGCGGTTGGTTTCTTCATCGAAATTATTTTCTTTGAAATGTCCAAATTCCTTGAGAGATTAACAACGTTTAGGCGATGTTTCCATTTTATGGTAAACGTAAATTATTTAATTCAATCAGTTCGTCCCAAACGGACAAATGAAAAGCGGAAAATATAGCTAATTGGCCCTCCCATTTTACAAACTATATCAGAATATTTGAAGTTTTGCTAGTTTACGATTCATGCGGGGCATTGGATGGGTGGTAAACACTAGTTATGACAACTCACCCCCCTCCCTCCTCTGGATGTTCTATGGCATTTGCCTAGTTGTCATCTGAGGCAACATCATCCTAACTATGACGACATTCTGCAAAAGAGTCCTGACAAAGAAAACATGTTTTATGTTGCTCTCCTGGGGAGACAAGTAAATAAGGTCTAGTCTCCTCACGAGGGCAGAATTCTTATTTCCTTTTCTTCGTAGTAAGTAACTCGTTGAAATATGATTTATTCGTATTATTTGGTTTGTTGGTTGTTTTTGTTTTACGGCATATCAACCCTTTTCGGGTTATTTAATGCCGAATCCAAAGATTCGGAAGAAATAAATTTTAATAGAATATATTTGTTGTTTTCAAGTCGGTTTCTATTTAACCCATAGTTGGGACCCTAACAGGTACTACCACTCTGGGTCAGAGTAGACCTGGGAGCAATGGCAATTAAAGGGTGGCTCCACACTCCCTAAAGCCCACAAGCTGGGGCCTTACCATTGGATATAGTTTAAGGTCATATCCAGGACCCCCATTGAGGGACTTTTACCCTCTGCAGGGGGGGGGGGGCAGTCGGTGTATTCTAATGCCCCACTGACAGGGCCGCGTATTATTTGGATGTTTCGGACTATTGTTCTCATATTGAGTGTTATTTTCACAACCATCCGGCTGATGTAACGGGCGACCTTCTTCTGGCGTATCGCGTCGAACTCTTGAATGTTTACTGCATTTGGAACAGAACCCTGTATTTCACTAAGGTGAGTAGCTTGCTCTTGTTTCGTCAGCCATGGCCGATTAGGAGTCATAAATAATTCGCAGTCGTATTTTTAGTATCGCCTGCTCCAAAGATTTAATTTCCAACCTATAATAAAAGAATGTCATCTAATATATAAAAAGATAAATGTCTTTTTGTCTCCATATTTTCAAACTCTATCTCCTCCGAAACTTAAAATCGCAGAGCGGCGTTAGGGGCATCAAATTATTGTTTTTTTATGGACCGCTATTTTATACGTCTTTAGCCGGTTAAAATAGTTTTTCAGGGGTCAAAACGAACGTTAAAACTGCTTTAAAAAATCTGACAAATACACCCCCCCCAAAAAAAAAACATGTGAAAAATGGCTTAAATAAGTCTGTTTCAATATTAAAATGTAAAAAATCGGTCGGTACCCGGCGCTGGCCCGGTGTTTTGGGGTGTGAGTGGTCGATCGGGGTGGGGGGTGTTAATGAAAACCTAAGAATAAGCGAAGTAAAAAAACGAACATTACGTGAAAAAATGGCTTAAATAACCCTGCTTCAATATTAAAATTTAAAAAATCGAAAAAAAACAAGACATCTTACACCACGATTCGAACCCAAAATCTTTAGATAATAACCCAGCACCCTAACCAACTGACCGAACACGACGTACACGAAATTAGCTTTTTTTATCTTTAAACTAAATAAGGTTACGACGTCGTATGGCGCATGCGTAGAAGCGACTTCGTCATGAGAGGACGGTTTTTGCTGACCCCCCCCCTCTGTAGAAAAGTACTGATTTTAGGGTAAAAAATTAACGCTTCTGGCCAATTTTTCGATATTTGTCGGGCGAAGGACGGGGGCTTTCATATTAGACCAAATTTGTGAATTTTAGTTTTGTCTGTCGAAGGTTTTTAGCAGACACACAAACACACACACATACATGCATACATACATACATACATTTCGCTTTTATATATATAGATTAAAATTTATTATGCTTATTTATATCTTGTTTAATACTAAAATTTATTGTGTTTATTTATATTTTATTTTATATTAAAATTTATTGTATTTATTTATAATTTGGTTAATATTACAATTTATTGTGTTCATAAAAAAATCAAGTGACTTTAAAGACCTGCAGCTGATTACAGGGACGATGACGGACATGACACACCAAGGTCAATGTCTTAAAGAGGTTGATTAAATCCGGATGATGAGCACTGTCTTTATGCACCTTGCTGCATATTACACGCACTGTGCTATGAGGTCACTGTGGAACATTGAATGACGGTGGTCTGTTATTGTGACACTTCAGGTAGCCTGCCTTCGAAAGAAGAACACGACCACACGTTTCACAGATCCAATTTGCATTGTTGCCGGGTAAAATTTCAGATTTCCTCTCCTAAGTGGCCTTTTAAATTTGGCACGCTCCATCCTCTTAACCTGAATAGTACTACATCCATTTTTTTACAAATTTCCGCCAAGCGCTACGATCAACTGCAGTTTATTTCCAAGTGTCGATATCAATATCTGTATCCCTGATTGCTTTCGAGACCATCCCTGTGGCGCTTTCTGGGCTTATGTTGTAGGGGCTTACCGCTCGCAAGTTCTCCATAGAAGAGTCACTCTGGGAGGCTATCATCACCTATACGTACAAAGTAACCTGCCCAGTGCATAACTGGTTTGATGAAAATTATCAGGAAATCAGTAACCTACTTCAAGAGAAACATCATCTTTATGAGAAGGTCTTTCATCAACGAATGCAAGGAGATACATCTGTTATAAAGGACTGCAAGAGACACAAGTGTTATTCTGCAAAGAGGACTTAGGCAGATGAAAAACATGGTAGTCTAACATATCGGAAGTACAGTCTACCTCTCACAGAAATGACACAAAAACAATGTTTACATTTTTTTTTATTTTTCCCCTCTTTATCCCCGATAGTTCCTTTGAAGTCAAAAGATAATCAAGGACGCAAACAAGTGCCAATGCAGGAAATCTACCCCGAGGCCGCCTGCTTCTTAGATTCAAAGACCAGCTCAAGAAATCTCTAGGTGAGGTCAATATAGATCCAAACACCTTTGAAGCCTCATCGAACAACAGACATGAATGGAAGAACAGAATCAAACTAGGTAAAAGCCAATTCTAATCTAATAACTAAACGGCAACAATGGGTACTTCGAGCCAACCAACTGCAACCACACCCACAATACAATGTGACAAATGCGATCGACTATTCAGAGCCCGAATTGTTTATGTTTCCCGCCAAAAAAGGACCCACAATCCCAATAATGACTAAAATTATTTCGAAGCTCATAAAACTTTCTTTTCTGCATTGGGTTTTGGATCTATTATATTCGGACACGAATGCATGCCGACGAAGACGACGACAAGCATGTATATGCATGAATATACTTATATAGAGAGAGGAAGTCTCGAAATGAAGACGAAACGTTGATGAACACATAATACGGTTTGTTCCTTTTTATTTCTCTATTTTGTCGGAATACTATTTCCATTATTCTCATCATATATATATATATATATATATATATATATATATATATATATATATATATATATATACATATATATGCATGTATTTATGTATATGTATATATATATATATATATATATATATATATATATATATATATATATATATGTATATACGTGTATGGATATATATGTATATGTATTTATGTATGTATGCATATCTATGTATGCATACGTATACATATATATATATATATAGAAATATATATATATATATATATATATATATATATATATATACGAGCAAACAGTTAATAAAACATGTTAAAGAACAATTTGAAATGAGTGAAAAACATATTTAATCTGAAAAAGAAACACAATGCGGGATCGGATTTTGCATGCAAATGTATTTGATGAAACAACAAGTAAGTCAAAGATCTTACTTGATAACAAAAAAAGTGAAGCAAAGGGAATATGGTGAAGAAAAAGGTGATTACACGTGAATGAATATCCTGGTGGAAGATAAATAATCCAGTGACGGTACGAGAAAAAATTTGGAGACGTTAACAATGCAACTGTGGTGAAATTTGTCTTCGTGAGATTCATTTATATGTACTTATATACCTACATGTATGTACATATATATATATATATATATATATATATATATATATATATATATGTGGGGGGGGAATATATATATATATATATATGTGTGTGTGGGGGGAATATATATATATATATATATTCCCACAAACACACACACACACATATATATATATATATGTGTGTGTGGGGGGGAATATATATATATATATATATATATATATATATATTCCCACAAACACACACACATATTTATATATATATATATATATATATATATATATATATATATATATATATATATATATATATGTGCGTGTGGGGGGATATATATATATATATATATATATATATTCCCACAAACACACACACACATATATATATATGTGTGTGGGGGGGAATATATATATATATATATATATATATATATATATTCCCATAAACACACACACATATTTATATATATATATATATATATATATATATATATATATATATATATATATATATATATATATATATACGTTTTATTTTTATTAACGTATCTTTCTGTTAAGTTACATTATTGTTTCGGCTACACGGCCGTTTTTTTTTTTTTGGCCGTCTGTAGCGTCCTCAGACTTTTACAGAAATGTTCGCTATTTTATGTATTTTTTTCTTTTCTTATAGCTTACCGTCCAAATTATCAATGCCGAAATCTAACATCTTCACAAATGTGGACATACAATGCAAGCAATATTGTTTACCAGAAATGTTCAATTGAGCTACAGATGAACCCGAACGAATCGTCCGTACAGAGTAAAACTATTCCATGCGTAAACGGACTCGATTTTAGCGGACCAATCGATGAATCTATTGTATCAGAGGTAAGTCATACCGACAGAGCCAACCGGTATCTATTTACTTAATACTAACTTTACAGAATCGGCGTTGCCCGCGAATCATTTTACTTTTATTTATTTATATTTTTAGCACGTTTTCTTTTGTCTTTATTATTGTTGAGTAGATCTCCTTGGGTCTAGATATTCTTCCAACGTTCACATTGAAGTCATCATTTTTTTTCTTTATTATTGTTGACTCTATTCGCTGAAGCCTAGATGTTCATTTTCTGCCTATGACTCGTCTAGGTCAAACGCCAGCAAAGATCTCTTTTAAACTCTTACATTGGTTTGCACGATGGCGTCATCATTTTGTGCCGTCATATACTGTGCGTGGTAATCCATGGTCGTCGTAATAGTAGCCCAATCACTGTAAAATGACCTCAGACTTGATGTTCTAGCAAACAAGATCTGTCGAACCATCAGAACATCGATAACACAAGGGAACACTCAATATGTTGCATTTAAAGAAAGACTTGTTTTTAGTCAATGTAAGTGTGCTGAGTTAAAATCTGAAGTTAGTTTTATTCTGCAAGCTACAGATTTTATGCAATCTTTTATTTTTATTAAAAAAAAACAAAAAAAACGAGCATTATTATAAGATATTGCAATGTCAGCCACAAAACAGTATATTTAACAAGGCAAAAGAAACAAAACAATAAAATGTGATTTTAGATTAAAGTACACCATTGTTAGAAGTGCCATATGTTTTTCTGGAAAAGTTTCTCAGAAAACAGTCTTTATCGCAACGTGAGATAAGCATCATTCACAACGTTCTTCAGATAAGAGTCAATCACATCTAATAACGTTTATCACTTTCTGTCTGAACAATATTTTAGTCAGGCAGGAATTTGCGTTTGTAACTTTTGCGTTTGTACACTTCATCTGGGCAATCTCGTTTAATACTCCAGCAGTAGTCGGCCATCATACTTTTGTCCCAGCGACCTTGGTAGCGTTCTTCCATGATCTTTAGGTCTTGGTGCTCATGTTGCACCCGAGAGCACGAAAAGCGAGAAGCATTCTGTTCACAAGTTCATTGTAGTTCTCTGCCTTGTTGTTTCCAAGGAAGTTCTGAACGACTGCCACAAAGGATAGCCATGCTGCCTTCTCCAAGGCGGTCATCTTGGCAACAAACTGATCATCACGAATGAGGGTTCGAATCTGTGGGCCATCAAACACACCTGCTTTGATCTTCTCGAACGACAACCCTGGTATAGCTGTGATGATGTGTTGGAAACATTCACCTTCGGTATCCAGTGCCTTGACAAATTGTTTCATCAAACCTAATTTGATGTGCAGCGGAGGAAAGATGAGCCTATCTCTGTTAACAATTGGGTCATGTGTGATATTTGGCATGCCTGCTTCAAGGGTTTCACGAACAGGCCAATCCTTCTGGACCCAGTGTCTGTCTCGTGCTCGACTGTCCCACATGCAGAGGTAACATGGAAACTTGGTGAAACCTTTCTGTTGACCAAGAAGGAAGTTTACCATTTTCAAGTCTACACAAATGATCCAGTTGTGCTCACGATATTTTAAGAAGTCCATGACCATTCTGATGTCATCATAGTCTTCCCGCAGATGAACTGAATGACCGACAGGCACTGCCCCGTAAACATTGCCATTATGCAAAAGAACACACTTGAGACTGCGCTTAGAACTGTCTAAAAAGAGCCGCCATTCAGTTGGATCATAGTGAGGAACACCCAGTTCCTGGAGAAGACCTGGGATATCATGGCAGTTAACAAACTGTCTGTCTTCTGAAAAGAAGGTCACAAAAAGCTGGTCACGCTTTCTGTAATATGATACTTTAACAGTGTGATCAACAAGATTTTTGCCTTCTAATCTTGATGCCAAAAGCTCAGCTGCTTTCTTTGAAAGACCTAAATCCCGAACTAAGTCATTCAGTTCAGTCTGGTGAAGAGGCTTGGGGACTGGGGGAGATTCAGTCTCTGAAGAAAATTCCTCGGGTTGTTCCCACTCAGTTTCTGGTAGTTCATTGTCACAACTGTCTTCCTCGGCTGTGTCATGTCCAATGTCTTTATCGTTTAATGAAGGCAAACCTTTGAAAACTGGAACAGGAACTTCTTCAGAGTGCGGAGCAGGCCGAATAGCTGAGAAAATGTTCTGATATACGATCTTATGTCTATTTTTCTTGCCCACACCCGCTGTGTTTACCATGCAGAAGTAGCAATCAGTTACATGGTTGGTGGGTTCTCGCCAAATCATTGGAACTCCAAAAGGCAGACCATTGCGTTTTCCTTTGGTCCAGCTTCGGAGCATTTCCTCACAATTGTGGCCCACAACATGAGGAGCCCATTGCTTGTCTTGGTCACCAAGATGAACTTCAAAATAAGCCTTGTAGGCTCGCTTCACAAACAAGGATATGTTACGTCTCTGATGATGGAGTGTGTAGCAACCACAGATGTAACCGAAGGCATCAGGCTTGTTTCTACAGTGATGTCTCGATGAGGAATCCATGTTTGATCTGGAAAAAAGAAGGCAGATAAAAATATTAGAATCTATCTATGTATATAATCTCAAAATGCTTAGATTTGGGTTACGTAAGTTCATATTTAGACTATTTCATCTATCTCAAATTGCATGAAAACTAGAGCTTATGGAGAAAAACTAATTTCAGATTTGAAATCAGCGCCTAAAAATCCTACAGAATCAGTTAAAAAATCAAATGCAACAGAAAGTTAAAAAAATAGTGTTCCCCAGTGTAATGAATGAGAATATTAGAAAACTTCAACTTCCAAAGTCGCATTGAAAATGAGAAAAATAATGATACATACGATCTATACTGAAATCAATATTAATTCTGAAAAAAGGGAGTAAAATGAGAATTAATTAAAACTGAAAATGTTGTCTGTCGTTTCTCTGAAATAATATTCTTTAAAAATTTTGTTGCTTCTTGTTGATTTAAAAAAAATAAAATTCCTTAATTATTTACTTCAAAAGTTTCATGGCAATTTTAAAAATTTAACACGAGTCGATTTAGACAGAAACTAAATTATATATATATATATATATATATATATATATATATATATATATGAGAGAGAGAGAGAGAGAGAGAGAGTAATTTATAAAATATATATGGAGATTAAGCTACACTGAATATTGCGCCTTTCATCCACTCTAGGATTCTTAAGGCTTATGCGCATAAGACTGAAGAATATTAGAGTGGATGAAATGCGGAATATTCAGTGTAGCTTAATCTCCATATATATTTTATAAATTACTAACTAGCTCTACCTTCGTATTGAGCACTTTTGAAGTAAATACTTAAAGTTTACGCATAAATTTATACTTTCGTATATTAATTTTATGTGAGTAAATGAAGTAGTTATATAAATCTCCCCTCTTCGGTAGAGCACTCTCGTAAATTATCTTACTCGCTACTTAATTTAGCTGAAATAATGCGAAGCTCGCGATTTGTTTACAAACAAACGTTTGAGCCCTCTATGAGTAGCGGACGGATGTTTATTTAAATAGACGTTCGGACAGTGTAATTTCGGCCACCGATTCCGTAGTCAGGGGGTAGGACTGCCGACTGTCATCACGACGGTTCTAGGTTCGATCCTCGGCTTGGGAGAGGTGTTAGTCTAGCGGCACTGATGAGTTGTGAAACAACGAAACAGGTCTGTATGTCGATGACTAAAATATATTTTATAAAGCTCCCCTCTTCGGTAGAGCACTCTCGTAAATTATCTTACTCGCTACTTAATTCAGCTGAAATAATGCGAAGCTCGCGATTTGTTTACAAACAAACGTCTGAGCCCTCTATGAGTAGTGGACGGATGTTTATTTAAATAGACGTTCGGACAGTATAATTTCGGCCACCGATTCCGTAGTCAGGGGATAGGACTGCCGACTGTCATCACGACGGTTCTAGGTTCGATCCTCGGCTTGGGAGAGGTGTTAGTCTAGCGGCACTGATGAGTTGTGAAACAACGAAACAGGTCTGTATGTCGATGACTAAAATATATTTTATAAAGCTCCCCTCTTCGGTAGAGCACTCTCGTAAATTATCTTACTCGCTACTTAATTTAGCTGAAATAATGCGAAGCTCGCGATTTGTTTACAAACAAACGTTTGAGCCCTCTATGAGTAGCGGACGGATGTTTATTTAAATAGACGTTCGGACAGTGTAATTTCGGCCACCGATTCCGTAGTCAGGGGGTAGGACTGCCGACTGTCATCACGACGGTTCTAGGTTCGATCCTCGGCTTGGGAGAGGTGTTAGTCTAGCGGCACTGATGAGTTGTGAAACAACGAAACAGGTCTGTATGTCGATGACTACAATATATTTTATAAAGCTCCCCTCTTCGGTAGAGCACTCTCGTAAATTATCTTACTCGCTACTTAATTTAGCTGAAATAATGCGAAGCTCGCGATTTGTTTACAAACAAACGTCTGAGCCCTCTATGAGTAGCGGACGGATGTTTATTTAAATAGACGTTCGGACAGTGTAATTTCGGCCACCGATTCCGTAGTCAGGGGGTAGGACTGCCGACTGTCATCACGACGGTTCTAGGTTCGATCCTCGGCTTGGGAGAGGTGTTAGTCTAGCGGCACTGATGAGTTGTGAAACAACGAAACAGGTCTGTATGTCGATGACTAAAATATATTTTATTTTATAAAGCTCCCCTCTTCGGTAGAGCACTCTCGTAAATTATCTTACTCGCTACTTAATTTAGCTGAAATAATGCGAAGCTCGCGATTTGTTTACAAACAAACGTTTGAGCCCTCTATGAGTAGCGGACGGATGTTTATTTAAATAGACGTTCGGACGGTGTAATTTCGGCCACCGATTCCGTAGTCAGGGGGTAGGACTGCCGACTGTCATCACGACGGTTCTAGGTTCGATCCTCGGCTTGGGAGAGGTGTTAGTCTAGCGGCACTGATGAGTTGTGAAACAACGAAACAGGTCTGTATGTCGATGACTAAAATATATTTTGTAAAGCTCCCCTCTTCGGTAGAGCACTCTCGTAAATTATCTTACTCGCTACTTAATTTAGCTGAAATAATGCGAAACTCGCGATTTGTTTACAAACAAACGTTTGAGCCCTCTATGAGTAGCGGACGGATGTTTATTTAAATAGACGTTCGGACAGTGTAATTTCGGCCACCGATTCCGTAGTCAGGGGGTAGGACTGCCGACTGTCATCACGACGGTTCTAGGTTCGATCCTCGGCTTGGGAGAGGTGTTAGTCTAGCGGCACTGATGAGTTGTGAAACAACGAAACAGGTCTGTATGTCGATGACTAAAATATATTTTATTTTATAAAGCTCCCCTCTTCGGTAGAGCACTCTCGTAAATTATCTTACTCGCTACTTAATTTAGCTGAAATAATGCGAAGCTCGCGATTTGTTTACAAACAAACGTTTGAGCCCTCTATGAGTAGCGGACGGATGTTTATTTAAATAGACGTTCGGACAGTGTAATTTCGGCCACCGATTCCGTAGTCAGGGGGTAGGACTGCCGACTGTCATCACGACGGTTCTAGGTTCGATCCTCGGCTTGGGAGAGGTGTTAGTCTAGCGGCACTGATGAGTTGTGAAACAACGAAACAGGTCTGTATGTCGATGACTAAAATATATTTTATTTTATAAAGCTCCCCTCTTCGGAAGAGCACTCTTGTAAATTATCTTACTCGCTACTTAATTTAGCTGAAATAATGCGAAGCTCGCGATTTGTTTACAAACAAACGTCTGAGCCCTCTATGAGTAGTGGACGGATGTTTATTTAAATAGACGTTCGGACAGTATAATTTCGGCCACCGATTCCGTAGTCAGGGGGTAGGACTGCCGACTGTCATCACGACGGTTCTAGGTTCGATCCTCGGCTTGGGAGAGGTGTTAGTCTAGCGGCACTGATGAGTTGTGAAACAACGAAACAGGTCTGTATGTCGATGACTAAAATATATTTTATAAAGCTCCCCTCTTCGGTAGAGCACTCTCGTAAATTATCTTACTCGCTACTTAATTCAGCTGAAATAATGCGAAGCTCGCGATTTGTTTACAAACAAACGTTTGAGCCCTCTATGAGTAGCGGACGGATGTTTATTTAAATAGACGTTCGGACAGTGTAATTTCGGCCACCGATTCCGTAGTCAGGGGGTAGGACTGCCGACTGTCATCACGACGGTTCTAGGTTCGATCCTCGGCTTTGGAGAGGTGTTAGTCTAGCGGCACTGATGAGTTGTGAAACAACGAAACAGGTCTGTATGTCGATGACTAAAATATATTTTATTTTATAAAGCTCCCCTCTTCGGTAGAGCACTCTCGTAAATTATCTTACTCGCTACTTAATTTAGCTGAAATAATGCGAAGCTCGCGATTTGTTTACAAACAAACGTTTGAGCCCTCTATGAGTAGCGGACGGATGTTTATTTAAATAGACGTTCGGACGGTGTAATTTCGGCCACCGATTCCGTAGTCAGGGGGTAGGACTGCCGACTGTCATCACGACGGTTCTAGGTTCGATCCTCGGCTTTGGAGAGGTGTTAGTCTAGCGGCACTGATGAGTTGTGAAACAACGAAACCGGTCTGTATGTCGATGACTAAAATATATTTTATAAAGCTCCCCTCTTCGGTAGAGCACTCTCGTAAATTATCTTACTCGCTACTTAATTTAGCTGAAATAATGCGAAGCTCGCGATTTGTTTACAAACAAACGTTTGAGCCCTCTATGAGTAGCGGACGGATGTTTATTTAAATAGACGTTCGGACAGTGTAATTTCGGCCACCGATTCCGTAGTCAGGTGGTAGGACTGCCGACTGTCATCACGACGGTTCTAGGTTCGATCCTCGGCTTGGGAGAGGTGTTAGTCTAGCGGCACTGATGAGTTGTGAAACAACGAAACAGGTCTGTATGTCGATGGCTTTAATATATTTTATAAAGCTCCCCTCTTCGGTAGAGCACTCTCGTAAATTATCTTACTCGCTACTTAATTTAGCTGAAATAATGCGAAGCTCGCGATTTGTTTACAAACAAACGTTTGAGCCCTCTATGAGTAGCGGACGGATGTTTATTTAAATAGACGTTCGGACGGTGTAATTTCGGCCACCGATTCCGTAGTCAGGGGGTAGGACTGCCGACTGTCATCACGACGGTTCTAGGTTCGATCCTCGGCTTGGGAGAGGTGTTAGTATAGCGGCACTGATGAGTTGTGAAACAACGAAACAGGTCTGTATGTCGATGACTAAAATATATTTTATAAAGCTCTCCTCTTCGGTAGAGCACTCTCGTAAATTATCTTACTCGCTACTTAATTTAGCTGAAATAATGCGAAGCTCGCGATTTGTTTACAAACAAACGTTTGAGCCCTCTATGAGTAGCGGACGGATGTTTATTTAAATAGACGTTCGGACAGTGTAATTTCGGCCACCGATTCCGTAGTCAGGGGGTAGGACTGCCGACTGTCATCACGACGGTTCTAGGTTCGATCCTCGGCTTGGGAGAGGTGTTAGTCTAGCGGCACTGATGAGTTGTGAAACAACGAAACAGGTCTGTATGTCGATGACTAAAATATATTTTATTTTATAAAGCTCCCCTCTTCGGTAGAGCACTCTCGTAAATTATCTTACTCGCTACTTAATTTAGCTGAAATAATGCGAAGCTCGCGATTTGTTTACAAACAAACGTTTGAGCCCTCTATGAGTAGCGGACGGATGTTTATTTAAATAGACGTTCGGACAGTGTAATTTCGGCCACCGATTCCGTAGTCCGGGGGTAGGACTGCCGACTGTCATCACGACGGTTCTAGGTTCGATCCTCGGCTTGGGAGAGGTGTTAGTCTAGCGGCACTGATGAGTTGTGAAACAACGAAACAGGTCTGTATGTCGATGACTACAATATATTTTATAAAGCTCCCCTCTTCGGTAGAGCACTCTCGTAAATTATCTTATTCGCTACTTAATTTAGCTGAAATAATGCGAAGCTCACGATTTGTTTACAAACAAACGTCTGAGCCCTCTATGAGTAGTGGACGGATGTTTATTTAAATAGACGTTCGGACAGTATAATTTCGGCCACCGATTCCGTAGTCAGGGGGTAGGACTGCCGACTCTCATCACGACGGTTCTAGGTTCGATCCTCGGCTTGGGAGAGGTGTTAGTCTAGCGGCACTGATGAGTTGTGAAACAACGAAACAGGTCTGTATGTCGATGACTACAATATATTTTATAAAGCTCCCCTCTTCGGTAGAGCACTCTCGTAAATTATCTTACTCGCTACTTAATTTAGCTGAAATAATGCGAAGCTCGCGATTTGTTTACAAACAAACGTTTGAGCCCTCTATGAGTAGCGGACGGATGTTTATTTAAATAGACGTTCGGACAGTGTAATTTCGGCCACCGATTCCGTAGTCAGGGGGTAGGACTGCCGACTGTCATCACGACGGTTCTAGGTTCGATCCTCGGCTTGGGAGAGGTGTTAGTCTAGCGGCACTGATGAGTTGTGAAACAACGAAACAGGTCTGTATGTCGATGACTAAAATATATTTTATTTTATAAAGCTCCCCTCTTCGGTAGAGCACTCTCGTAAATTATCTTACTCGCTACTTAATTTAGCTGAAATAATGCGAAGCTCGCGATTTGTTTACAAACAAACGTTTGAGCCCTCTATGAGTAGCAGACGGATGTTTATTTAAATAGACGTTCGGACAGTGTAATTTCGGCCACCGAATCCGTAGTCAGGGGGTAGGACTGCCGACTGTCATCACGACGGTTCTAGGTTCGATCCTCGGCTTGGGAGAGGTGTTAGTCTAGCGGCACTGATGAGTTGTGAAACAACGAAACAGGTCTGTATGTCGATGACTAAAATATATTTTATAAAGCTCCCCTCTTCGGTAGAGCACTCTCGTAAATTATCTTACTCGCTACTTAATTTAGCTGAAATAATGCGAAGCTCGCGATTTGTTTACAAACAAACGTTTGAGCCCTCTATGAGTAGCGGACGGATGTTTATTTAAATAGACGTTCGGACAGTGTAATTTCGGCCACCGATTCCGTAGTCAGGGGGTAGGACTGCCGACTGTCATCACGACGGTTCTAGGTTCGATCCTCGGCTTGGGAGAGGTGTTAGTCTAGCGGCACTGATGAGTTGTGAAACAACGAAACAGGTCTGTATGTCGATGACTAAAATATATTTTATTTTATAAAGCTCCCCTCTTCGGAAGAGCACTCTTGTAAATTATCTTACTCGCTACTTAATTTAGCTGAAATAATGCGAAGCTCGCGATTTGTTTACAAACAAACGTTTGAGCCCTCTATGAGTAGCAGACGGATGTTTATTTAAATAGACGTTCGGACAGTGTAATTTCGGCCACCGAATCCGTAGTCAGGGGGTAGGACTGCCGACTGTCATCACGACGGTTCTAGGTTCGATCCTCGGCTTGGGAGAGGTGTTAGTCTAGCGGCACTGATGAGTTGTGAAACAACGAAACAGGTCTGTATGTCGATGACTAAAATATATTTTATAAAGCTCCCCTCTTCGGTAGAGCACTCTCGTAAATTATCTTACTCGCTACTTAATTTAGCTGAAATAATGCGAAGCTCGCGATTTGTTTACAAACAAACGTTTGAGCCCTCTATGAGTAGCGGACGGATGTTTATTTAAATAGACGTTCGGACAGTGTAATTTCGGCCACCGATTCCGTAGTCAGGGGGTAGGACTGCCGACTGTCATCACGACGGTTCTAGGTTCGATCCTCGGCTTGGGAGAGGTGTTAGTCTAGCGGCACTGATGAGTTGTGAAACAACGAAACAGGTCTGTATGTCGATGACTAAAATATATTTTATTTTATAAAGCTCCCCTCTTCGGTAGAGCACTCTCGTAAATTATCTTACTCGCTACTTAATTTAGCTGAAATAATGCGAAGCTCGCGATTTGTTTACAAACAAACGTTTGAGCCCTCTATGAGTAGCGGACGGATGTTTATTTAAATAGACGTTCGGACGGTGTAATTTCGGCAACCGATTCCGTAGTCAGGGGGTAGGACTGCCGACTGTCATCACGACGGTTCTAGGTTCGATCCTCGGCTTGGGAGAGGTGTTAGTATAGCGGCACTGATGAGTTGTGAAACAACGAAACAGGTCTGTATGTCGATGACTAAAATATATTTTATAAAGCTCTCCTCTTCGGTAGAGCACTCTCGTAAATTATCTTACTCGCTACTTAATTTAGCTGAAATAATGCGAAGCTCGCGATTTGTTTACAAACAAACGTTTGAGCCCTCTATGAGTAGCGGACGGATGTTTATTTAAATAGACGTTCGGACAGTGTAATTTCGGCCACCGATTCCGTAGTCAGGGGGTAGGACTGCCGACTGTCATCACGGCGGTTCTAGGTTCGATCCTCGGCTTGGGAGAGGTGTTAGTCTAGCGGCACTGATGAGTTGTGAAACAACGAAACAGGTCTGTATGTCGATGACTAAAATATATTTTATAAAGCTCCCCTCTTCGGTAGAGCACTCTCGTAAATTATCTTACTCGCTACTTAATTTAGCTGAAATAATGCGAAGCTCGCGATTTGTTTACAAACAAACGTTTGAGCCCTCTATGAGTAGCAGACGGATGTTTATTTAAATAGACGTTCGGACAGTGTAATTTCGGCCACCGATTCCGTAGTCAGGGGGTAGGACTGCCGACTGTCATCACGACGGTTCTAGGTTCGATCCTCGGCTTGGGAGAGGTGTTAGTCTAGCGGCACTGATGAGTTGTGAAACAACGAAACAGGTCTGTATGTCGATGACTAAAATATATTTTATTTTATAAAGCTCCCCTCTTCGGTAGAGCACTCTCGTAAATTATCTTACTTGCTACTTAATTTAGCTGAAATAATGCGAAGCTCGCGATTTGTTTACAAACAAACGTTTGAGCCCTCTATGAGTAGCGGACGGATGTTTATTTAAATAGACGTTCGGACAGTGTAATTTCGGCCACCGATTCCGTAGTCAGGGGGTAGGACTGCCGACTGTCATCACGACGGTTCTAGGTTCGATCCTCGGCTTGGGAGAGGTGTTAGTCTAGCGGCACTGATGAGTTGTGAAACAACGAAACCGGTCTGTATGTCGATGACTAAAATATATTTTATAAAGCTCCCCTCTTCGGTAGAGCACTCTCGTAAATTATCTTACTCGCTACTTAATTTAACTGAAATAATGCGAAGCTCGCGATTTGTTTACAAACAAACGTCTGAGCCCTCTATGAGTAGTGGACGGATGTTTATTTAAATAGACGTTCGGACAGTGTAATTTCGGCCACCGATTCCGTAGTCAGGGGGTAGGACTGCCGACTGTCATCACGACGGTTCTAGGTTCGATCCTCGGCTTGGGAGAGGTGTTAGTCTAGCGGCACTGATGAGTTGTGAAACAACGAAACAGGTCTGTATGTCGATGACTAAAATATATTTTATAAAGCTCCCCTCTTCGGTAGAGCACTCTCGTAAATTATCTTACTCGCTACTTAATTAAGCTGAAATAATGCGAAGCTCGCGATTTGTTTACAAACAAACGTTTGAGCCCTCTATGAGTAGCGGACGGATGTTTATTTAAATAGACGTTCGGACAGTGTAATTTCGGCCACCGATTCCGTAGTCAGGGGGTAGGACTGCCGACTGTCATCACGACGGTTCTAGGTTCGATCCTCGGCTTTGGAGAGGTGTTAGTCTAGCGGCACTGATGAGTTGTGAAACAACGAAACAGGTCTGTATGTCGATGACTAAAATATATTTTATTTTATAAAGCTCCCCTCTTCGGTAGAGCACTCTCGTAAATTATCTTACTCGCTACTTAATTTAGCTGAAATAATGCGAAGCTCGCGATTTGTTTACAAACAAACGTTTGAGCCCTCTATGAGTAGCGGACGGATGTTTATTTAAATAGACGTTCGGACGGTGTAATTTCGGCCACCGATTCCGTAGTCAGGGGGTAGGACTGCCGACTGTCATCACGACGGTTCTAGGTTCGATCCTCGGCTTTGGAGAGGTGTTAGTCTAGCGGCACTGATGAGTTGTGAAACAACGAAACCGGTCTGTATGTCGATGACTAAAATATATTTTATAAAGCTCCCCTCTTCGGTAGAGCACTCTCGTAAATTATCTTACTC